>NC_056735.1:1522420727-1522433227 GCF_019279795.1 Protopterus annectens
CATTGGAGGAAAGGATGGAGAGAGGAGCTTGATTATTTTATATGAAGGAATTGGTAAAGACCATAAGCTTGGTTTTGTTAGGATTTAAAATGAGTTGGTAGTCTGATAAGTATTTTTCAATGCTATGCAGGGTGGTCTGAGTTTAATCTTGAAGTTCATTCAAGATGGGGGTGGAGCAGATAATGGAAGAATCATCTGCATATTGAATTATTGAGGCAGGATTAGCTGCAGAACAAAGATCATTAATAAAAATAATGAAACATAGTAGTCCAAGAATAGAAGCTTGTGGGACACCAACCATAATGGGTAGTAAGGGAGAGAGTTTATTATCCCAGAAAGTGGCTTGTTTACGGTAGATAACTGTGACACCAGCATAAGGTTTCAGTGCAGAAATTAAAAGAGACACGTTTGTTGAGAAGTATTTGATGAGATATAGTGTCAAAGGCTTTTGACACATCAAGGAAGGTGGCAGAGACAAATTGTTTTTTGTTTTTGAGGTGATTTATGGTATTGATAAGACTTATTAGAGAATTATTAGTACTATGTTTGGGGCAAAAGCCATGCTGAGTATTAGATAATACGTTGTTCTTAAGGAGGTAGTCTAATGTTTGTTTATGTAAACATTTTTCCAAGATCTTGGCTAGTGGAGAAAGAATGGCTATGGGTCTATAGTTGGAAAGGTCAGTGGAAGGACCTCCTTTGTGAAGGGGTATGACATGAGATATTTTCCAAAATTGTAGAACATACTGTTCGGAGATAGAGAGGTTAATTATTATAGATATAGGGTAAGAGATGGATGTAGCAGCAAGTTTTAGAAATTCACCTGGTAACTGATCTGCAGCAAGATTACAAGGTTTTAATTTACTTAGGAGATTTTGTATATAACTACTTTGGATTGATTTAATAGAGAAAGGAGAAGTGTTGAGATGAGGGGTATGGAAAGTGGGGAATTGGTGATATTGGTAAGTAATGAGGTTATAAAGGTAATAAAGTGGGTACTGAATTGAGCAGCTATATGGTATGATAAATATATATATATATATATATATATATATATATATATATATATATATATGATAAAAGTATCACATAAATTCTTCCTTGAACGAAAAAAAAATGAATTTAGTTTTATATTCATGACTTTTGTTCAGGCCATCATTGGATCAAAATGTTAAAAGACAGCTCTAAAATTCACCTCAGAGTATCTATAACCACTTGGTTTCTGAGGATCTACCAGCTTATAGACCTGCAGCGTAAACTGATTATTTATTCCACAGTTATTATAGTGTGTACTCCTGTACTTATGTATTTTTCTGCCTGTAGTCATGGATCAAAAGGGTGGAAAACAGGTCTAAACTGTAACTCAGAGCATCTATAACCTCATGGCTTCTGAGGTTCTCACACCCCCCGATCCCCAGCTTAATTTTACTATTTATTTCACAGTTATTGTAGTGCACTCTTGGCCAGTTAGGGTGCGTTGAAAGGACACAGGATAAAAGAAAAGTTGAAGAATAAGACTGAATTTCTTTCCTTAGACAACATTTTTGTTAAGACCATCATTGAATCAGAAATGCTGGGGGGAAAAAACTCTAAACTGCACCGATGAGTATCTAGAACTTCTGTGACCCCTGGCATAATTCACTTATTTCCTCCAGAGTTTTGGATTGCTGAAAGGATGGAGGAAATTTTTGAAAAATGAAACAAAATGTGCAAAAAAAAGTAGAAAAAAGTGCTGTGGAGAACATGAGAAGGCCATGGTGCAGGATGTATCTGGGGATACCATGGAGCTTTTTCCTCCTGTGGTGATATTTCACCTAAGGCTGGCCCTGAGGACACTATATTTAAAGGGTCCTGCAATGAAGAAAGACATACTTCTAAAGCAACACATTGCAAAAGCAATGGAATACTATATATAAAACAATTGCTGCAGACTTTGTTGCAGTATACCATCAGATGTACCTAAGCAATGGAAACAGGCCTTCAGCCATCCAAACAGATTTAATGATGACACGTGTTTATGACAGTGCTATGTTATTCACATCTCCAACATGGTCTGGGGCTGTGGACTGGGTTGATGAGCTATAGCTCCAAGGCATACCCAGCATCATATACAGTACACAGCAGTCGACATCATTATGGCAGTATCTAGATTCATGAAAATGGACTATCATTGCCACTATTGGTGGCTATATGTACCCTATCAACTGGGTGATACTATGGAAAATCACCTTGCATGTAGCATCAGTACATGTTACATGTGTGCCAGATGTAAGAATCATGGGAACTGCCTGGATGGCACACAGACACATTGCATATAATACGCTGTGCACTCTATAACCTTCTAGAACTTGAAAAGTGGTAACCCTTCCTGTTAATATACAAAATGCCGTGTGTAGTATTTTGGGCTTTGTTAGTAATGTCAGCGCAGTCAATGTCTCACAAGGCTTTATTTAAATAGGCTATGTTGTTGAATGCTCACAAAGTGGTGGCTCTCTCTTCTGCTGTCTGTGGAAACCAAATATGTTCTTCTACATTTTGCAGCATCATGCCAAGGAACTTGGAGAAGGACTTGTGAGACTAGTGTCTGTGAAATGCCTAACATATTCCTTGTCAGATGCCAAAAGTTCTCCATACCAAAGTTGGTTCTCTGTGATAAGCAGTCCATGCATCCTCTTTGATTCCATGTAAGGATGGCACATCTTCTAGCTCTTCTATAATGTCTGTCCACATGCTAATGGTCCACTGTGTGCCAGTCATAAAGGGATGGCATGTCAGCTGCTGACAGACTCTGCTGGAATGATGGGATGGTGACCTGCTACATCATGAGGACTAGCTCCCAAGGCTGCCAGTAACACATGCTGACCAGCTAAAGTAGAAGCCACTTCTAGTATCGTAGCATGAGTGATACACCTATGCACTGAGAACTGATGGTGTACTGTACTGAAAAGTTAATCACCATGGCTAGTTGTTATAATTGTGTCCTCTAATGAATTACTCCACTGTGTTTGATTTTGACATTTGCATACACAATGTTTTTTTTTTTTTTTTTGCCTATTGACACTAATTAACATTTCCTTTGGTAATTTGCATTTAAAGCATACCATGCATGCCTCTCAACTGACTCCCCCCTGCATGTTGCTGCTCATCACACTGTTTCTTTTAACACAATGTTCTGTTTGGTTTTCAGTACTTACATTTGACTTTCTTAAGATGAATTCATACATACAGGAAGGGCCAGATTTAGATGAAAAGAGGCCCTAGGCTATTCCACTTATGAGGCCCTTTCACCTCCCATTTTTAAGTTTGTAAATTACATGAGAGATAATAAAATACATCATTACTGTGATATATATCAGTATGTTAAATGAAACATGTTGTGATTGGTACTAACCTTTATAAAAAATGTGGCACGGATAATAAATAAAAAAAAGTCGAGAAGACTTATTTGGACATTTATTCTCAGCACCATATATAGTACTTGTAACAATAACTAATCAAACATAACACACAACATTTACAAAGAAACAAAATTCAAATAATGAAAATCTTTGACTACGAAAATAAAATACGCAATAAAAATTATCATATTTTCTATCAAATTAAATTAAATATATTCAATACATTGAAGATTAAACCAAATTCAATTCAGATAAATTTATTTCATAATAATTCACATTTAAAGTTTAAGTATGAATTATTATGAATTTTAAGTCTAAAACTAAACCAAAAATGGAACTTTGTTCAAATAAAATCCAGATCACAAAAAAGAAAATATCAAATTGTATATCATATTAAATTTTATGTTAATAGTTATTTTATTTAAGAACTGATTCAATCCAAGTATACATTTAAAACGAAATAGTAGATTAGAAGAATTTCTTTCTAAACTTTTTCACGCAGAATTCTTCTATAAGTTCATCAAAATCTATTTTTCTGAAGGTCTCATTTTCGATGCACAAAATACTCAATGAAGACAACCTCGTCTGGGTCATTGTGCTTCTTAATTGATTTTTGATATTTTTAAGTCTTGAAAATGACCTTTCTCCAGTACAATTAGTGACTATTAAACTGAGAAACAGCCGTAAGATTGATTCCACATTGGGAAAGGCCACTTGAATATTTTCTTTGAATATTATTTGATACAAGTCTGTATGCGACAATGTGGAATTTTTTGAAGGCTTATGCGTTTGTCTCACATATGTGTGGAAATGAAATAGTTCTTCAGTAAGATTTTGGTTGACATCTTCTGGGTATTCTTGCATTAACAGCTCAACACCTCTTTGAAGTTCTACCTTTGATAATGTAAGATCGGCAAGAAAGGAAAATATTTTCACTACATCATCATAAACAGAAGCTCTTCTTCCTAAATTTGATTCTAGTGCATCTAATATAGGAATAAATGATTTAATCCTAAATTTATCTCTTGAGGAGAGTTCGTCTAAGGCATCAGGGTCAGATGAATTTTCGTAATTCCCTTGCCTTTTACTTCTTAGTATCCTTCTGGCAGTTCTATATTCAGTATTTGGCAACGTGTTTTTTGCTTGTTGCTCAAGTGCATCAAAATCTTCCCTAATTCCACGTAAAATATCCAAAAGTGACCTGTACCAATCTGCACAACTACTCAGTAAAATATTAGGGCTTTGTAGAATTTTATTTACTTTTGAAAAATGTCTCAGTATTCAATTCCAGAAATGGAGCATAAACACGAATTCAAATTGTTCCATCTTCTCTAAAAGATTGTTGGCCCTCAATCTAGTATCACCCTTTGTATTATTATCTGAATGTAAATAATTGAGTGCATCGGTGATATCATTGTAGTTTTCTAAAATAGCTTCTGTAGCTTTTGCATGTGCCTCCCACCTAGTGTCTGATAAATATTTAGGCACTTTAGAATGAGGTTTCAAATGTGATTTCAGAACTGCCCATCTTTTTGTGGAAGACGAAAAAAAGATATAAACTTCGTTCACAACACCAAAAAAATGAACAGCATCAAGGCAACAATCAACAGCTGAACGCCCTACTAAATTTAAAGAGTGACCAGCGCATGGAACAAATCTTGCAAACTTGTTTTTTTCGATAATTTTTTGCTGCATACCATTGTATCTACCAGCCATATTGGCTGCATTATCATAATACTGTCCTCGGCATTTTCTGAAATCAATTTCAAGTTCAGTAGTGATATAGTTAAATACTAAATCAGCTATGCTTTCCCCTGAGTGCTCTTTTAGCTCAAGGAAAGTTAAAAATCTCTCAGTTGGCAAACCGTCTTCAGGTGACACATATCTAATAATTAAGGTTAACTGATCAGTATGAGATATGTCAGGAGTGGAATCTACTGAAAAGCTAAAATAGCCAGCCTTTTTCACTTCCACCACAATTGTGTCTTTCACTTTATTTGCCATAAGTTGAATAATTTCCTCACATATAGTTTTAGACAGATATGAAGGTTTTCCTGAGCCAGTATTTCCATATCGATCGATATGATCTCTTAAAAATGGATCGAATTTTGCTACTAGTTCTAGAAGACCAAAGTAATTGCCGTTATTTGGAGTTCCAAACTTTTCATTGTCTCCTCTAAATGGTAAGCCTCGCTCTGCAAGAGTGCAAATTACAGCGAAAACTCTTTCTATAACGTAACACCAGTATTGCTGCTCTTTTCTTATTTCTTCCTCTAGCTTTGAAGTTAAAGTTTTCCCTTTTGCTCTTGTTAAGTACGTTAACATAGCATTCCTAGGATTTTCCGAATTTTCATGAGTTTGAATGATAGCAGGGTTTTTCCAATCATTAAACCCTTCAGAAGTTAATGCTGTTGCAGAAGATGCAATATTTGGAAAGAGTTTACAAACAAAGCAAAAACGCGGCCTTTTGAGGGAGAGTACACAAGCCATTCTAGGGTATATTTTTCTCCATTGGCTTTTGTTGAATAAAAAATTGCTTTTGTACAAAATCTGGACTGATTCTTATATTCTCGCTTAGAATTTAAAAATGGTCTACAGTGATACTGAACTTGAGAAGGGCCCTTCTCTACCCAATATGATACATCATTTTGCGATAAATTTGTCCACAAGCCAACATCTGTTACAGTAGACATATATTTGACATCACTATCTAAATTTGCAACATCTTGAACATGGTGTTTCTCATTAGGTGTCTGAAAAAAATTCTGAATATTCGTATTATTTTCTTGTGGCTCGTTTGTATATTCGTGTTCAGTAAGTTGCTCTTGAATTAGTTCCATATTTTCACTTTGAGTTGGTGCAACGGCCGTGTCCTCGCATACAACGTGCTGCATTGCTTCCAATTGAGTAGTACTAGTTGGCACATGCGTGTAAGCAGTAATCGGTGTTAGCTTCTTTGCCTCATACTCTTGTAGCTTCTTTTTCTTGCGTTTGCAAGCGCCACTTTCAAATCTTTTACTCATTTTTAGATTAGAATCTAGAACAAAATATTTGAGTTATTAATTATTGTGCATAAATAAGATGAAGATATTGTCACAAAAAAATGTTTCAATAGTCTATAAACACTTCACTAAAGTATTGAACCTACTGAACTCAAAAGGCGAGAATCAAATGATCGTGTACGCAATCCTAAACTAAGAATCTTTTCTAATAACATTAACACGTGTTTCATATTATCGAAGTAACACGAATATAACCGAACGTCGGGATATCAATAGGTCTGTTCGTTTGTCTGTTCCAATCTACACCAATCTGCACTTTATTTATGCAAGAACAAACCAGAGCTTAGTAGCATAAGGCACGTCAATATTTTCCATAGCAATCAGTGAAAGTATGAACTATACTTTGGTGCAATCTAGTATATACAAACGAACAGACCCAATGAGCCGAACGCGTTGATTAACCAATACATTTTTATGTTTGTTTATTAGTCATATGCATAGAATTTCTCCTTATTTTCGGTTCAGTGTTTTAGTGTTCACTGTTTTTAGAATAGTGTAATTTTAATTTTGCTAACAATTTGAATGTAGGCCCCTCTTGATCTTGAGGCCCTAGGCTGAAGCCTAGTTAGCCTATAGGAAAATCCGGCCCTGCATACAGGCATAAATCATAGCCTTGGTCACAACCCATTTCAGACTGAAACCTACCTTATTTGGGCTGTTTATAAAGTACTCCATTATCATAGTTCTCAACTGTTCCCAAAATCTTGCAGACATTCTGTATCCAAATACATTTTATCTTTTAACTGCTTGTCATAAAAAAATTATAATACAAAAGTTTTATATGTTAGTAAATATGGTCAGACTATGGAAACTACATAAAATTAATTCTGTAATTTATCCTTATTTAGTTATTCAAGAACACTCAGAGACAGAGAAAGAAAATCAGTCTGTAGTAAAGTTTTCTGTGCATATGAAGTATGTATAAGATATCATATTCCTTTATTCTTAGGCACCATGGTACAATTACAGTTTATCTTTTTATTAAGACATAAGAATATCATAATAAACATTTGCTAAGTCATTAATATTTTGATTACCTTAATATAGAATATTGACAGAAGAAAACAATGCACTGTTTATCTCTTATAAACCCTTTTTACTGTTGTTTTGGAATCTTTCACTAATTGGCATAAAGATCCAACCACAAATTGTATTTTATGACAGACTGCCTCTGTGATCACTGTTTCTTCTAAGCCACAATATTGCCATCCAACAAATATGTCCTCACATTCCATAAACAATATCAAACCTCATCTTGTTTAGTCCCCTTATTTTATTATTATTATTATTATTAATAATCATAATTGCTTGTCTAAATGAACCTTATTTTAATCAAAATATAGGCAGAGTTCATCATTTTGTGTGTTTTATTGTTTTATTTTGCTTATGCTTTGCATTGATTTTTGGTGGTAATTTAATGTACAGTTGCATTACCTTTTGTTATATAATACTGACTTCTGTTTTGACCTGATTAGCACATTTGCTGTACATCCTTTTGCTCACATCTAGATAAAATAATGTTTTAGAAAATAGCCATGCAACACCAAGAAAACAGTATTAAGCATAATAAATCAAAGAAAACAGAAGAAGATTGGAGGAGTAAAGTGCTACTTTGAAACTGCTTCTAAGGAAGAGACTCTGAAGATTAGTATAGGCTCTTATGATGACATTTTTGTAAGAAGAGTTTTGTTCTAGCTATTGGAAGCATTTGCTACCCACATGTAGCAAATCCTGCTATTTGCATATTTAATAATAATACTATATCTGCTCTAAATGTTTTGTGTTTAATCTAATCTGCAAGTGTCTTGATTCCCTGATTATATGGTCTTATGCAGACATATTCTAGCATATATTTTTGTGTTTTGCTGAGAAACCTTCAACTACAGGATACTGAGGAAACAATATGCTGAACACAAATGCCTAAAATACCAAATAGGCAGAATCTCTAATTGTAAGTGTTTTGTACAAGGAAGAATCTCCCACTACACTCTCCATGTGGGCAGCTGGTTCCCACACAGCCCCAAACTTATAGATACCAACTCGGTTACCACATAAAAATGAAGAAGAGAGAAATCTCCCAAAATAAAAATAGGAACACCTTCTAAATCATACTAGTTGTGATTTCCTACTGAAAGCAACTCTTAGCTTTCTGTTACTCTGCATCTTGTGATTCTGGCAATTGTTTCTCAAGGAATTGGATTTCAGCCATCTGCAGCTATATCGTGATTTTATAACCTTTCACATTCATGGTCATCTACTTCCCAAGCTTAGCATGTTTTTCATATCGGAATGTCCTATTTATTATTTTTTTGTCTAAACTATTACTGTTTTATATTTGTATGTACCTTGTTTGTATTTAGTAACCACATCTTTTTTATCATCTTGGTTCATGCAACTTTTATCTGTTTATATGGCTGCATGTACTTAGATTCACATTTAGTACCATAATTACTTGACACACTCATGTCTGGGTATTTTGCAGATTCAACAAAAATTTAAGAAATGTTTTTTTTTATTAGTGACATCACTGCATCAAGAAAAAAAATCCGTTATACTGATTTTACAACAAAACTAAAAGTTATTTCAGTACATCTGAAACTTAATTCAGTCTGTGGATAAGCTTCTTCTACTGTATTGAGGGTTAAAGGAATATTTTATAAGAGTGCTTTCAATTTTACTGAGAAAAAAGCTAAATTTCTATTCTTCCATGAAATACCTTCTAGATATCAATAAAGGCATGCGTATTACCTTAGCAAATGTGCAAATCGAGAAATGGTATATATGTGTATCTTTTCCACAATGTGGCTCAGAATTTTTTTTTCAATCCTTGAAGTTCTAAAGCTTGACAGTTACTGTTCATAAAACATTAGTCACTTGTGATAATCATGCTATCTAATCAATTCAGTCTAAAAGATTCACTTGACTATTATCTTGATGTAGAGCCTAAAACTCTTGTGTCATTTTTTTTATTAATTGCAGCTTTTAAGATAACTGAAGAGTCTTAGCTCTCAGGCACACCAATTATCTACAGAATTTTCATAATATGAACATATTCCAAAATCTAACAGTCTACTTTCAGGATTATTTTGCTTGCTATTAATTGCAGCCATTTTCATAAAATGGAGCCTAGTGATTACATCAGTACGATGTCTAATGTCATTCAAAGATTTATGGTGATGTTGCCCAGGTTTAGCACTTTATTGACAGTCTTTCATTTGTTTGACTGATTAGCTATTTTTTTTTTTAGTAAATCATTTCTAAGTAGAAATAAAGCCCACTGTGGCTACCTTATTTTGCTTATAACCGCAGTGACTTGTCATTGGCTTGTTTCTTTTCCATTTAAATCAGCATCAGATTTACTTACTGTTTCATTCATATTATTAGAGTTTGTCTCAAAAGTTTTGATCAGTTATTTTGTTGTTACAAAGGTGGCTTGCTTTGAAGCTAAACAGTACCTTTAAGATGTAATAATTATCTAGATCTGTGACTGTATTAGAACTATAAATCCAGTTTCTGAGAGAAAATTGAAAACATTCTTTATCACAACCTTCCACCAGTACTAACCTCTATGTTTGCTACTGCCATTAGTGGCAGGAGGCCTTTTATCAATCACTTTGTGGCTTGCATAGTCTTGAAGAAAATATTAGATTAAGAACCATTTGTCTTTGTCTGTAACTGCATCAGTATTTTACTTGCTGCTGCAGCTCAGCATCTCTTCTCTACATATCCATCTATCTATCTGTATCTATATCTATCTTGGGTATATCTGAGCTTTCCTTGATTGTACAATATTAAAAGAGGACTGTTTTCAGCGTAAATGTTCTTCATGTTATACTGGGGAAATGTTTTCTGTGCTCAGCATTTGACCTAAAATACTCACAGTCAAACTAGCTGTGATAACAGTGGCTAATATTTGTTTGTATGCTAATGCCCTAAAGGAAGTGCTTTATGAATTTTGCTAAATGTAGTTTTCTTTGTGTTGAAACAAGACAAATTGGCATAGACTGTGTTTTTTCTCATTTCTTGCCAAACATCCTTGAATAGGTAACTGTTTTTACTGCATGATTTCTTGATTGATATGCCTTTCCTGAAGGCTATAAACATAAATTTTGCTATAATTCTTGCTGGTGATTTTATACACTATGCATTCCTTTTTTTTCTAGAATGATTATTCCTTGGTCTTTTTATGTATGTTATTGAGAGTATAGTGTGTGTGTGTGTGTATGTGTGTGTGTGTTTGTGTAATTGCATTTCTTTACATTGCCAATGAACTTTCATCAACATAAAATATGTCACGAAACTTCATCAGAGATCACATTAATCCAAAAAGAAAACATCAAAATGAAGTGATCACAAATGAAACCAAAGTGTTACATTTGCAATCATAGGTTCATAGGTAGGTTCATAGATAGGTACTAGGCTATCTGCCCGAGGGCATTTATAAGCCTAGCCAGAGTGTGTCAGCTTTCGCTTCCCCATTGATTAATTAACTGAGCCTCTGTCAAGAAGAGCCAATGAAGTGATCCCAGGGGTGTATTTTCTGTTACCCATCCACTCATCAAGGTTTCTCTTGAAGAGTGTTAGTGAGGGGCTCTGCCTAATGTAGTTAGGAATTTTGTTCCAAAGCATGGGAGTCTCTGTGACTGGAATATATCCCTCCAGCATGTTCTATTTATTGTTGCTGCGAGGTTTAGCTCACTAGAGTGAGTGGCTCGCAGTGACTTGGATTTCTTTAGGTGGAACATGTCCATCAGTTCTGAGTGGGACATGGCTTTGTACGTCAAGCAAAGATCACTTCTGAGTAAGCGATATGCCACTGATTCCAGCTGGAGTTTTTTTCAGTCGGGCTGCATAGGACATATGTTTGAGACCAGTAATCCTCTTGGTGAGGTACTTTTGTGGTCTTTCCAGCTGTTGGAAGTGTCTTGTGAGGTACATCCCAAATGGGGCATTGTACAGTATGATGGGTCTGATGAGTGACGAGTAGAGGGGCACTATAACCTCTTTATTTTTAGATGCGAACCCTTAAGTAATTAGATGGGCTACATAGAAAGATTTCCTAACTACTTTGGCAATATGATTGTCAAAGGAGAGATTACGATCTACCTGGGTCCTCAGATCTCTTATAACCTCTTCTGTATTAAGGGGGCTGCCACCTCTGTGGTAATTCATGGGTGTTATGTTTTTCCCAAACGGGATGACTATGCATTTTTTGGCATTTAGCTTGAGACCATGACTTTGACACCAGATGTCCGTGTCAGTAAGGCCCTTTTGGAGAATGTCCGTGTCAGCCGGAGAGTCAATTATGGCTCCCAGTTTGCAGTCATCGGCAAACTTGGTTAGCCATAGTCCTCCTGTGTTTGCCTGTACTTTTGAGAAGTATATGCCAAACAGTAGGGGTCCCAGGACTGAGTCTTGTGGGACACTACTTGTGACTGGTTTAGAGTCGGACCTGGTGCCCGCTATTCTTACCGTGTGAGTTCTGTCTGTAAGCCAGTTGGCAACCCATCTCATAACGTAGAGGTTTATGTTTAGGCTGGTGAGTTTTTCTATAATTCCCGAGTGGGGTATGGTGTCAAAAGCCTTGGTGAGGTCAAGGTAGGCTGTGTGAACTACCTTCCCCTCATCTATGGCCTTGGTGACTGTCTCAAAGAAGTCAACCAGGTTTAGTAGGCATGACCTGCCCTTAACAGAGCCGAACTGGGTCGAGTCAAGTGTTTGGATGTTCCCATTGTCTTTGTTAATGAGTTCCATGATGATGCGCTCCATAGCCTTGCAGACCAGGCTAGTCAGTCTTATGGGGCGATAGTTACCAGGGTCAGTTGTGGCCCCTCCTTTGTGAAGCGGAATAACCGTTGATGTGCGCCATTCTATTGGCATGCAGCCTGTGGAGAGGCTGAGGTTGAACAGTGTGTTTAGGTGGGGGTTAGTTCATTCTGTAGTTCGTGCAAGACGCAGCCTGAGACACCATCTGGCCCCATTGATGATGTGCTTTTGGCTTTTGAAAGGGTTGTTTTCACCTGTGCATCTGTGATTTCTG
>NC_056735.1:1522740727-1522853227 GCF_019279795.1 Protopterus annectens
ATGGATAGTCTCTGATGCTTCGTGCTGTGCCACCAACCTGGAGGTGTGGGTATCTTTGACGAATATTGATACTCCCCCTCCTTTTGTGGTTTGGTCCAAGTTTTGGGGCCGAAAAGCATGGTATGAGGTATAACCTGGTAGTGCTGGGGTGCTCTCGGGAGCCTTGAGCCAGGTTTCTGTTACTGCATAGATATCGATGTTCTCCATGCTAAGGAGAGTTTCGAGTGCGTGCATAATGAGGTTTAGACTTCTGGCGTTGAGTAGCATTATATCGGTTCCATACACTAGATCGAATTTTCACTAATTCGAAATAGTGCATGGAATGCTCACTGCAGCGAAAGTGCACTTAATCGAAAGTGCACTTAAGCGAAAATCAATACAACGAACGGGTGTTGTACTGAACTTCCGTGAAGTACTCACGGACCTTAGGGTTAGGGCATGGGTCATAGTAAGGGGATAGCCTGTAGGGCTATCCCCTTACCATGACCCGTGCCCTAACCCTAAGGTCCGTGATGACTGCAGAGCAGTGAAGGACATAGCAATGTCTTCCACTATGGTGCAATAGTCAGGAACCTTAGGGTTAGGGCATGGGTTAGGGTAAGGGGATAGCTTTACTAACTATCCCCTTACCTTAACCCGTGCCCTAACCCTAAGGTCCGTGACTATTGCACCATAGTGGAGAACATAGCCTGTTTTTTATGTCCTCCACTGTGCTGCGGTGTTTTTGGTGAAGTGCACTTATGCAAAAGCTCACTTTCGTTAAAGTGAACTTTCGCAGAAGTGAGGCTTGCTATTACAAGTTCGAAGTAGTGAACTTTCGTTCTTGTAATAGGAATCCATATATATATATATATATATATATATATATATATATATATATATATATATATTTATATATATATATTTATATATACAGCAAGAGGTTCTCCAGTTCGATCCTCGGTTGGGGTGCCTTCTGTGTGGAGTCTGCATATCCTCCCCGTAGTCGCGTGGGTTTCCTCCGGGTGCTCCAGTTTCCTCCCACATCCCAAAGACATGCTCTAGGTGGATTGGACACTCTAAATTGGCCCTAGGTATGAGTGTGTGCATGTGTGTGCCTTTTCTGGAAGGTTGGGCTCCGGGCTGGCAACTCTACACTGTAAAACTCCACTGCCAATCATGAGTAGACAGGTGATCCGCTGTGGCGACCCCTAATCGGAAAAAGCCGAAAGAAGAAGAAGATATATATATATATATATATATATATATATATATATATATATATATATATAAATTAGAATAACAATGCGTAAATACAAACATACTTAAAAATATTTATAAAATGTTTAAAAGTATATTATAATATAATATAAGAAGCAGTCATATCCTATTCACTTCCAGTGTTAAAGTACTATTTAAAAATATCTCATTAAGCTGTGGCAGAGAGGTGGCATTCGTCAAAAATAATTCCCTAGATTCCAGTCTTGTTTCCCATAAACCACCTCTCTCCTTCTTTTGAACTTTTTCCAGAATAAAAAATAGGAATTTCTTAAAATCTTGGCAAACAATTGAATGTTTGAATAAGGCATTTTTTGATCCTTCCTCCTAACAGATAAATTGTGTTCACAAATTCTTAGTTTCAACTGCCTTTCAGTTTTTCCTATATAAAATGCAGAACATGTAAGGCAAGTATCTAGATACATAACCCCAACTGTATTGCAATTGAATCTGCTATTGTTATTGTTGAGTAATAAATCTGGATATGAATCAATTAGAATGTTTTGCTCATCATATTTAAATCTACATTGATCACACATGACACCTTTAGTCATGCCATAGGTTCTACTCTGGATCCTAGCCTTTTCTTATCTCTCTTATAAACTATGGCTAGATGTTCACCTAACTTGTCTTTCAGGTTGAACAAATCAATTACATGTTTCTAATTTTTATTAGTCATATCCTTTATGGGTCTACATGCATTTCAAACGGGCAGAACCATGACATTTTGATAATCATTTCTTTGACTATTAGTGGAGTGTGGAGCAAAAATTCTACCATCCAAAATGGGTTTGCATCTTATCCATCTAAGAGATTTAATTTCACAAACCACCTTCCTAATCATATCATTGGGATAACCTTGTACTAACAACAAGACCTCAAAAGCAGCAGCATCTAAGACTAATCTTGACAGTTGAACAAATTGCCCTTTAGTTAAATTCCTCTTTTGTCAGGGAGACTAACAACTATTGTAATGCAGGAAACTGTTAGAAAATGTCTTGTTTATATAGATATTGGATTTATATCTACCTTTATTTTCATTCTTTTTATTAGTAGCATCTAAAAAATCTATTTTATCAAAATTACAATTACTGGTAAATTTCAAAAACTTAACCATATGTTTATTTAATCTATAAATTCATATAGTAAATCAGTATGTCCATCCAAAAAATTAGGATGTCAACTAAATATCTCAAAAAAATAATATGTTGCCAATATTCATTGTTAATAACAAAAGATCTTTCCCACATCCATAAAACAACATTGGCAAAAAATGAGGCTGAAGAGGCCCCATGGCCACACCTTTGGTCTGTGTGTAGTATTCACCATCAAAGAAAACAAAATTGTTAGCTAAAACAATGTCTATCATTCACACAAAGTAGGATTATTTCATTGGGTCTATATCAAAACCTCGAAACTTCAAAAGAGCGAACGCTCTTACATTGACACCAAATAACAGAAACCACATAATATTGAATGTATGGAACTACAATTTCTTTCCCAGGGAAAGAAATCGCTGCTCCAAAAAATAATAAACAACAGCAACAACAAAAAAAAAAAATCCACAGACAAAATGGGTTCCCCTCACACCCCCCTACTTAAATATACCAACTCCAAGATCGCACCACAGTGGAGGAAACGGCAAAGCCCCAATAATGTCTCAGAGATTTTTTCCCCTGGGAAAAATAATCGCTGTTCCAGCTTTTCGACATTCTGTGGTTTCGCTTATTTGCAGTCAATGTAAGAGCGTTTGCTCTTTTGAAATTTCGACTTCCTAATATAGACCCATTTCAACAGGTCATTTTTGTAGCCAATAGTCAGGGCTTTTTAAACCACTCCATCCCCAATCTATGTGGGATGACCAAAAATAAGTCTTTCACATCTATGATCACAAAATAAATGTTGTTGTATGGGTTCATAGGTTCATAGGTAGGTACTAGGCTATCGCCCAAGGGCCTGTACAAGCCTTGCCAAAAAAGGTACCCTGGCTTTTGCCACCCTAGAAAATTATTTTCCTGTGCCCCTGTCGAACAGAGCCACAGAGGTGATCCCCGGGGTAAATTTCCTAATTCCCATCCAATCATCAAGATTTTTCTTGAAGAGTGTTATTGAGGAGCTTTGTTTGATATAAATAGGTAGTTTGTTCCAGAGTATGGGAAGTCTCTGGGACAGTAATCTACCCCACCAGCATGTTCTGTTTATTGTGGTGACAAGGTTTAGGTCCCTAGAGCATGTAGCTTGGTGGGAGTGGGATTTCTTTAAGTGGAGCATGTCCAACAGCACTGGGTTTGACATAGCTTTGTATGTTAGGCAGAGATCACCTCTGAGCAGGCGATATGTGACGGAGTAAAACTGGAGTTTTTTGAGACGGTCTGCGTAGGGCATCTGTTTGAGGCTGGTAATCCTCTTTGTGAGGTATTTCTGCAGTGTTTCCCATTGTTGTAGATGTCTTGTGAGGTACATACCAAAAGGGGCGTTGTACTCTATAATGGGTCTAATGAGTGACGAGTAGAGGGGAACAATGACCACTTTTTTCCTGGATGAGAAACCTTTTGTGATGATGTGTGCCACGTAGAAGGATTTCCTGACTACTGTGGCAATGTGATTATCAAAGGAGAGACTACTGTCCACCTGTATCCCAAGGACTCTTATCACACTTTTGGTGTTAAGTAGACTACCACCTTTGTGGTAGCTCATGGGTACAGAGTTTTTACCAGAGGGAATGACAATGCACTTTTTGGCATTGAGCTTGAGGCCATGGCTTTGACACCAGGCATCTGTCTCAGTGAGGCCCTTTTGAAGGATGTCCACATCGTTAGGTGTTTCAGTTATGGTTCCTAGTTTGCAGTCATCTGCGAACTTCATTAGCCAAAGACCTTCTGTGTTAGCCTGTACTTCAGAAAAGTAGACACCAAACAGGAGAAGATCCAGGACTGAACCCTGTGGTACTCCACTTGTCACTGGTCTGAAGTTGGACTTGGAGTCTGCTACTTTCAGAGTGTGGGTTCTATCAGTGAGCCAGATTTTAAATAGGAAGAGATGCAAAGTATAACATTTTCTGAAGAAGACCTAGTTTTGGACAAAAACGCTGTGGCATATTAAGCATTAGAGAGTATTTCAGGGGGTTTTGCTCATTTTGTTAAACTGTATATTAAAGGTATATCCATACACATTGATCTTTGGTGAGTGTTTTTTTTTTAGCATGGAAGACAGAGCAGGAGAGTATTGGTCCCATGTATGACTGTTTTGTATTCTGGACATATATACCAACACCAACCCAACTGCATATTTGTGATAGTTTGTAATAAAAACATTTAGTGTATTTAAATATTGCATGAATCTAATAAGAGTCTGAAGCACTTTTCTAGAAATAAAAGAATATCTTCAGTCACTGACTCTTTGCCGGCCACAGTAAGTATATGAGGGTTGGGGGGGGGGGGGTCTGGCAGTTTTTGTGAATTTTGAGAAGGCTATAAAAATGTTGTCTTTTAGGAGATACAACAAACCACTAATTTTTTATTTCATTAATGATAATCCCTGAATCCAATATTTAGTAAAAAAAGTCAACAAAACATTGTTGAAAAATGGGTGTGGCTTCAATGTGCATTTTACAATAAAATCTAGTATCTAAGCATTGTTTAGATATCTCATCGTGTACAAAAAATTATCCCAAACAAGCATTGCCCCCCTCCCCCTTGTCAGCTGTACATATTTGCCAGCTGTCATTGTTCTTACATTTATGCAGTAAATTCCTCTGTTATTTATTAGGATTATCTATGAATCTCCTGAAAATAAAGGCTGACTGCTTTAGAATAAGGTGGTTGAAAACTGGATGATTTAAAATGGAAGAACAAAATATCAAAACCTAGGGCAGCAAGACCTATTTGTCAGAAAAATATGTTTTCAGATTTAAACTTCTACAAAACAATTTTAGATCACTGACTAACTGGTCATATGAAACATAAGTTGTAAGGATGAACTGTAAACCTTTATTGAGCAATGAACAGTCATCAGGACATAAAACCTCCCTCATATAATCAGCGTTTATTACAGTTTGTAGCATCTAAAAAAACTTCATCTGTATTGCCAGATGTTGCAATACAGATGAAGTTTTTTTAGATGCTACAAACTGTAAGGCCACACCTCCTGTATCTGTGTTTAATAAATGAAAAATATTGCTGTAACGGTGGAGCATTTAGTCTGATTATTAATCTCAGGGCCATCCGCGGTGGTGCAGCGGTAGCGTTGTTGCCTCACAGCAAGAGGTTCTCCCATTCAAATCTCAGCTGGAGTGCGGGGAGTGCCATCTGTGTGGAGTCTGCATGTCCTCCCCATGGTTGGGTGCATAAATGGGCGTGCCTTCGCTGAAGGTTGAATGTCGAGCTGGCACCTCGGCGTTCATGAAAAATCTACTGCCAATCATTAGCGAACCAGAGTTCCGCTGTGGCGACCCCTAACCGGAAAAAGCCGAAAGACAACAACAACAACAACAACATTAATCTCAGGGCCATCACTACCCATACCTCTCAACTGTCCAGAATTTTGCAGAATGTCCAGATATTTGCCTCATATTGTTGGTATGTTCCTCATAAAATCTATGGTTGTCTGGCAAATCTATCACTCAGCACATCATAACTACTGATGACCCAACTTACTTTAAAAAACTAATTAGGGCCTACCTCACTAACTACTGGCTCTGCCCATGTACTACTCCTGGCTAAACCCTATTCCTCCTGTCCACCATCTCATCCATTGACTTTTCTACCATTCTGTGTTCACCATATGTAATTTATCTTATTTACTTTTACTTTTAGTCCTATCTCCTCCCCCCTTCTCTGTACTATCATCTTAACAGTTTAACTTCTCTTCCCTTACTACCCTCTTAATTGTACATATAATCTCTCACTATCCTCTGCCCCATTTACCTTAACTCTACATTAACTTCTTTCCCTCTCCCGTCTTTCTTTCTCCTACCTCTGATCTCATCTCACCACTTACCTCCCTTCTGTTAACTACTTACTACCTAGTTTATTTCATTGTACTTATATTTTAATCTTAAGTACACTTAGCAGAATTGGGAAACTTTGTCACTCCCTTATCTGATGTTCTGTGCTCAGTACTGCTGTACTGTTCAAATTACCATTGTTTACTTAGCTGACTTTATTACCATCCTGTATGATTTCTGTTCATACTACTGTTTGTGTAATGTAATCTAAATTTGTGTATGTGTAATTAGTGTATCATATGTAATTTAATTGCCTCTGAAACTTTTCTCACTGGGCTTCCACTGAAAATGGGTTTTTGCAGACTATCCTGGTAAACAAATGTTAAATAAATAAAAAAAAATCATTGAGGATCAAATTCACTAAATAATAATAATAAATAATGATGGACATTTGAGTTTTAGACTTCATATCCTTCAGAAAATACATAATACTACAAAACCTGTTGTTTTAGCAACTTTCTAAATTTATAGGAGCAGTATTTAAAATCTGTCCCTCTTTGTGGGCCTCTGTCCTGATACTTTTTCTGGCTTTGTCCAGCTTTCTTGCTCTGAGAGGTATGTCACTATCTGACTCCATATCTTTAGCAATATGAGAAGGTGAACCATTTTCAGTAGTACCAGAGTCAGAATTGTCAGTACATTTTAAAACAGATCGAGACAAAACCCTATTATGTCTGGCTCTGGATGTTTTTTTTCTGCTGGCCTTCCCCAGAATTAGTATTAAAATTAAATCTAGTAGTTTTATTGCTGTTCATACATCTGTCTCAGGTAAACTTATGCCAGGTGAAAACTCATTTTGGCCAAAACTTATCTATTTATATAATGCAAGTACTGGATGCAGTTAAGAAATCTTTCAACTGCAGCAGTATAATGCCTTTCTTTCTGTTCCTTTCCTTCTTCCTACTCCCCTCCCTTATCTATTTTTCCATAAGTCTGAGTTGTTTTCATGACAGGTATTTATTTTTGCTGTTTTTTACATTACATTTCTGACTACACATTTGTTATATCAGATTTTAGACTCCCTACTGTTTTTATTCATATGAAATTTTCAGAAGTTATAATTATATTGGATATTTATCATGCATTAGCACTTCTGATGTTTTCTACACATTATTTCTGATTACATGTTTTACTTGGAGGTTTATGACTAAAAGGCTGACTATGTATTTTATGTTAGTGTGACTTTAAGCCAGTTTCAGTTATGTTTTTTTTTGTCATGTGAAATTTCAAATGTGTTACTGATATTTTCTGCCTCAAGGTTTTTTAGATTCTGAGAAAACATAAGTGATACAGGTTTAAGGGTGCATTCTACTTTTATACTATTTAAAAAGTTTTTTTTACCACTTCTGAGTTTTCTTTTTGAATCGTTGGTGCTGTTTTACCAAGCACCAGAATCTATGGTATTGGTTCTCTGCAGGTGTCCATATCTTTCTATCTATCTATCTATCTATCTATCTATCCATCTATCTATATCTTTAGACGTGTCTATGTTCACAGTATTGACCAGAAAATGTTGATTTTGCAGATGTCAGCATGCTACTATTTTGTCTTCTTTTCATTAGTAAAAGCCATCAGTGTTTGAACAGTGTTTATGGTAACTGAGGAGAGACAACCAAATAATGGGGGGGCACTGAAATGGTTGCTAGGAGGGGGGGTCCCTGATCCATTACTCTGCCTAGGGCCCCATTTGACCATGATCTGGCTCTGGTGGTCTGCTCTGTTTACAACATTATGTCCAGAAAATACATGTTTGTAGTATTTTGTATGAATCTATACTGTACTTGAAGGCAGGTTGATTCTGAATGTTCATAAATTATGTTTTTATCATGCATATTTCTTTCTCTGCCTGCCATTAAATAAAGCCTTCTTTTACAAATTACATTGAATACATAAGCTTTTTTTCTAGGATGCTTAAATAACCTTAAACAATACCATTCAGAATGCAAACAAATTAGGTCTATTTTAAGCACAAAAAAAGAATTCACAGTGGAAGTCTAATGGCGAATATAACCAGAGCACTATATGGAGATACAATTAAACTTGCAAGTTTTTTTTACTGAAAGCTATTCTTATTTTCTATTTAACATTGACAGAAGCAAGGTTCTTAAAAGGGCTACTCCAGCAATCAGATAAGCTAATCAAATGTCACAGTTTTAAAATAGAATCCTTGCCATATGATGAATTATCCTGTTAGCATATCCATGGGGGGATGGAAACGTTATTGTTAGGTTTCAGACATGAATACCCACTACATAGTTAAAAGAATTCCATATTGTGGATGTATACTTCAATACTGGTTGCAAAAGAAATCTTTAATTATGTTGGTTATTTTTTAATGAAGACAGACTTAAATGCTATTAACTCCTCTAGAAGTTTTCTTAAAATGCCACCATATCTGGATTCATTAGGTTGTCATTGCCATATTGTCATAGTGTGTCCCTTCAGCTGCCCTTCTTATCCTCACATACATTACTCATAGGTTACGGGTACTGCTGATCTTAGCACAGCTTTACTAAGAGCAGAAAATAATGCTTCATCAGTTGTACTTGTCCTGATCTTATGTGAGGCATACATTAATACATATTACATAGAATCCTGTATCAGATGGCATAGTAATTATACAATTCTGAACTGATTATGTAGATCTTATCCTCAGTAGTGGATTCTTGCTCCAAGTCCAATCAGCCATTCCTCAAATAAAGGTCAAAGTTTAATGCCACTGCCTTTTTCATTAAGTTTCATCTAGCATCATGGCAATGTTGGTCCCCATTAAATCATTAAAATAATTTTGTTTTAAAGCACTTTTGAAACTCCTAGTTAGCATATCAGCTAATCAATATGAGTCCAGTGGCAGGGCTCCTAGTCAGAAGTGTGAAACCCAGTCATGTGAGTCCTGATATTTAGAAAAAACAAACTGTAATTGAAGCAAAGTGAAAAAAAATACTTCACCCTCATTGTGCCACATTTAAGGCATTTACTTAGGTTTCCTGCACCCCCAGACATGAAGGTCTGTGACCTCCCATACTTGTGTTAGCTATGAAGCCTGAGATTACAGGGGAATATTTGAAGGTGCCACTACTTCAGATTTAGTATATATCCCTGCACATTCTTGGTTTCATTTCTACTGTTGTGATCACAATTCCAACAGGCGTACCTCTAGACAGTGCATCTGAGTAACGTAGCAATATATTCCCATGCTGTATAAAACAATGACTTCTTGGTGTTCATTTCAACCACTGATTCAGTATTTCCACAGACAGTGATCATTACAGCTTGTACAATGAAACAGCTGCCCCCATTATTAGCCATACTTACCCAATCACTTGACTCCGAACTCTGTAAAGCCACATACCGAGACATACCTGTTCATTCTGTCACTTGCATAGGGCAGTAAAGTTCATAAGCAGTATTTTAGATTACAACCAGTGATCACATTTTTATTAGATAAACCAATGGCAGGAGAGGGTCATGCAACAGAAGCTGACTCAAGTAACCCAGCTATCCTTCCTCTGAAAAAGGGTAGGGGATTCAGTTGTCACAAGAGCAATCCAGGTGTAGGACAGGATCTAGTGGTGTAGCCTAGTAGATGGACAGTGGCATTACTGGAGGAAGTGTGAATGAGAATAGTGCTGAGGGTATGTATGGCCTAGTAGATGCATATCAGTATGCCTGGGGGGGATGTCAGAGTACGGAAGAATATATCTGGAGAATAAGACCAAAGTATTACATTCATTTCTGAGTCAAGGTTCACGCTGATGCATACAGAAAAAGAATACCATATCCTACAGTTGGTGACTGCTTATGAAATCTCTAAAAATGTAAGATAACTAGGTTTACAAAATATTGAATTTCCTTTTATGTAAGTCTTTAGAGACATCCTGAAAAATCTTCCTAAACCCAGTACAGATATAAACTATACCACTTTTGTGCTCAAGCCATATATTCTTCTAAATGGTAAATTCACCATAATCACTCTAAGCTTGAAACCACTTATGCATGAAAGCTCAAAATTGAGAACACGTATGTAGCATGTAGCTTATTGAGAAAAAAACAGTGTTCTGGTTTTAACACTGCATAATGTAACAATAATATTATAGCTATAGATAGCCAGATATATTTAAGAAGGGCTTTAAAATAAATATTTTATTTATTCTAGATGTTTTCAAAATGTTTAAATAAAATATCCAGCACATTGTTCTCTTATCTCAGAGACTCAGCATGTCTTCTACATATTTCAAGGAGAAAAATCATTCAGAAGCTCCAAAGGTAGACTGGTTTTAATCTGTATTATACAACTTTCCAAGAAATGCAGCAAATGCAGATTCAGCGACACAACTATTGATACCCATAACATGTTCCTGTCATATCCTTTAATTTATTAACTGTTCTGACATGCAGTTTAGTTCTGACATACAGTTTAGGAAGTCACAAAATATAAACACCAAATGTTGTTCATGAGATGAGTTAGTATTAAAACATTTTCATCAAATGCATTTTGCATTCAAAAAATGATCCTCTCAAGTGATTGCTTGTTTGAAAATACCACATTTCTTAATTTTTTGGATTTTTTAATGTTCCTAAGTTCACAACTTCTTACTAAACTTATGTGCAAAAGAGACCATCAAGGATCTAAGCCTCATCACTCAGTACTAGTAGTACTGGGTGACTAGACTTACTCCACTTTTTCTTGGTGAAAATTTATAATTACCCATAAAGTCATCCAGATCAGTTTTAATCTTGCTAGTGAAGTACCCTGCTTGATAGGTAAGGGCAGCCTGTTCCAGAAATAACATACATGTTGGGTTAGTTTATCTGTCATGTCATTTGGTCTTGCTGATGTGATAGTGTAGGTTTAAGTATCTAAAATGGGTGTTTGCTTTACCACAGGGCTGATGATTGCAGTGTCATTTGTGTTACTAAAGGGGCATTTCCTAAAAATGTCTAAACCGCAGAATCATTATACAAAATGTATTGTTCTTTCAAGCAGTGTTTTCTATCCTCATTGCAATTTTAATGTTGTCTGCAAAATAATATTATGAAGCTGACTTCTTCCAGCTTTTACTATGCTCAACGTTTTTTTCCTTTTTTTACATGATAATGTAAGCAAGAAGACCTTAGCTACAAAATTCAGTTTCATATTCAGAACACAAGCATGCTTCACTTCATATGTACTTATACAGACTTTATTCCTTTCTGTAGCCTTCTTTTAGTCTGATGGATGACTAACAATTCTCGTTACAGACCTCTTTCTCAAAGTATTGCTTGACTAGAACAATTGGATACCACCCCTTAAACCAATGCAGCTCATGCTTTGTTTGTAAAGTTACTTAACTAAACTGTAGTGGACTTGTACACTGTAAAGGATGGCACAGCGCTGCAGCGGTAGCGTTGTTGCCTCACAGCAAGAGGTTCTCTGGTTTGATTCTCGGCTGGAGTGCCTTCTGTGTGGAATCTGCATGTCCTCTATGCATTCATGTGCATTTCTCTGGGTGCTCCAGTTTTCTCCCATGTTTCAAAGACATACATCTGGAGCACTTTTTCCCAGACGTCCGCTGAACATTGGCTTTGTTCCAAGTTGGACTTTCCCAGTAAACGAATATTAAATAAATAAATAAGAAATGATGGCTATTTACAAAATTATTGTCTGCTCAAGAACAAGAAAGTTATGACTGCGCATGGTAATTTGTCCAAATATCTACCATGGTGGTGATGAGTGGTATCCACTTCATTTCTTTAGTCCCTGTCCTTGTATACAGCTGATAACATCTTGAGCTATTTAAAGTTATCTGTTTTTCCTGTTCCCCATGCAATTGTCCAAGTTGCACTTGAATTGGGTTAGGGAGGAACTCTGCTTCACATGGATGGGGAGCCTGTTCCAGAGACAGGGTAATGTCTGGAATACATACCTGTCTCTCCAGCAGCTTCTATTTATATCACAGGCAAGGTTTAAGTCTTTAGAACAGGTAATTATGGTGCTTTTTGTTTGTGATTATGCAGGAGGTCCATTAAAGTAGTGTCTGATAATGCCCAGTATGCCAGGCATAGATCTCCCCTCAAAAGGCCTTGAGGCTGTCTGCATAGGATATTTTACTTATGCCCTGTAGTCCTTCAGTGAGGAACCTCTGTGGATGTTCCAGTTATTGGTATGCTTGGTTAGCTACATACCAAAGGGGGCATTGTACTCAATGATAGGTCTGATGAATGACAAATACATTGAAACAATGGCTTCCTTGGACTTAGATGCCATACCTTTGTTTATAAGCTGCCCAACATAGAATGATTTCCTCACTATTGCAGACACGTGATGGGATGGTCAAAGGTTGTCTTTGTGTGTCCCTAAGTCCCTGGCTACTGGGTCAACTCTAAGAGGTGTGTTGCCAATATGATAGTTACCAGGGGTGGATGACTTACCAAAGGATACTATTATGCATTTCTTGGCATTTAGGTTTAGTCCATGTCTCTGACACTAGTTGTTTGTCTGTCTCAGCCCTTCCTGGAGAACATTTGCGTCAATGTGGGATTCAATAACAGCTCCTAATTTCCAGTTATCTGCAAATTTAGTCAGACAGAGACCATTGACATTGGCCATGACTTCAGAGAAGTAAATGCCAAAAAGGAGCAGTCCAAGGACCGATCCCTGAGGAACTCCACTTGTGAATGGCCTCTTCGTTGAAGTGGACTCCCCACTTCTAGCTTCCTGGGTCCTGTCTGTGAGCCAGTTGACTATCCACAGGATGACATAGGGGTTTGTACCTAACCTCTTGAGTTTGTCAACAATGCCTGAGTGAGTTTTATTTAGTTATTTTATGTTATTTTATTTTACATTTGTTTACTGTTTAGTGTCTGACTGGGCCAAGAGCCCATTTTCAGTGGAGAGCCAGGGAGAAAAGCTCCAGAAATACATTACAAATGATTTACAGACACATGATGAAAAACAAAGCTAGAAGCAAAGCATTGCTTATAGTTAGGCTACATCCTAAGCATTATACAATACATTACATAAAGATTTAAAGAGATATGATAAAAAATAAAACCAAGCATTACTTACATAATTAAAGATACACCCTAAGCAAATATAGAATAATCAGATATTCAGGTATAATACTTAAAATATATTTTTTAATGGTTTGAGGAGAAGATAGGGAACACTAATCTCACAGGATAGAGTTAATGCTCAGGATGTAGTGCTGCAAGATAGCCTATTGATAGATGTGGGATTAGCCTGGAGATGTGCAGGAACATAGCCATTGTTTAGAGAAATATTCTTTTAGTACATGTTTGAACTTGTGGGTATCAGGATTAGTTAGAATATGCTGTGGGCGAGAATTCCAGGTTTTGGTTATTTTGAAGTAATATAAGGAGCTTCCATGAAATTTGAGAGATTTAGTTGTATTAACATTAATTTGTCAGATGATCTAAGGGACTTAAGGTTAGTGCATGGTTAGATAAGGGTTATTGTGTCAAATGCCTTGGCCAGGTCAGGGTAGGCAGTGTGAACAATTTTGCCTTCATCCATTGCTTTGGTGACCTTCTCAGAAACATCTACCATGTTCAGTAGGCATGACCTGCCCTTGATGAAATCAAACTGGTTTGGGTCCAGTGTCTGGAGGTGTACTATATCAATATTGATCATTTCCATGTACTTGTTCAGCAGTTCACATAGTATAAGACAAAGACAATGGGACTTGTACAGCAAGGCAAGACAAAAAATTAAACTAAACTAAAAAAAAAAAAAAAAGGAAATGCAAACAATGCTTGCAGTAAATGTCTGGCTCACTGGCCTGAATCTCTGTCATCCTTTAATAGAGCAACTCAGAATACATCACCTCATGTCATTTATCTGACCTGTTCCCCAGAATGGGTAATGACAGTTGGAATGCTCAACAACTATACCAGTTCATACTATGAATCAGCTTTCTTCAAAGAGTCATCAGGTGCTCTAAAATCCCTGTGCAGAAAGAACAGAAAAATTCTGCTTTTAGTCATGTACCACACAGAATTCCTGCTTTTAACACCCACAGAAGCATCCACGGCCACTCATTGGAGGATTAGGGTAGCACTGTGTTTAGAGGCTCACATTTAGGAATTCCATGTCATGCAAAATAGCACTTTACTGCAGCACCATGCATGTATGCATGCCTTTTGCATGAGCATAGAGGTCACTTATCTAGCTCATGCCAATTTGCATGGACAGAGCACTGTGCCTAGGAAGTGATTCACAATCTTGCTTCATTTTCCTAAGCACCATGCTGTCTTTTGTTATTGATACCATTGCTATCTTTAACAACACTGCATGCAATTGTATGGAGGAATTTAAGTAAAAGCTGTATGGAGGAGGAGGATTAAATAGCAGAGGAAGTAGTCCTGCATGGTAAAGTACCTCACGCACAACTATAAACGTGTAATGGCTGCCAGGGGAGTGAGTCGCATATCTTGTTGTATGCACATGTGTTGCCCCATTCCACTTAAATGGCATACTAGTGATTGACTGTGTGCTGGGGGTGAGCACTGAACATGGGATCAGTGGGGATTACATGCTGTATGGAGTGGGAGAGTTCTATGGTCATAAGTACAGTCTTGTGTGCAGTACCATATATAAAATTTAGACTGTGCACATCAGTAATGGTGCAGGTCACTGTGGTCACAATCAAGTGCATGCCATAGCATATACACAGTGTCTGACAAGTTTTGCTCATATGTATACATATGCTGGCATGGCCCCTTGAGAGAGATGAGACCTAGAAAAGTTCACTTGCCAGGAGAAAGAACTGCTACTGCCGGCCTACTGTACCCATGGCATGTACCTACTTGGCAAAACAGCTACAAGCAAGCAATACTAGAGCCAAGTTTGGCAGGAACTGTTGCAGTGTGAATGCTGTGTATAGCTATTAGATGCCCCTATAATAGAAGCAATAGAGGGCTGCAGATATTATGCTCTACACAAGGAAAAGGCACAGAATGTAACAGCAGAGAGAGCTCTACTGGATGAGGGTTACCAACACAAAAGTGGCCGACAGATGTCAAGGAGTTTTTGGTACATTTATGGGCTGGGGGATCATCCCTCATACTTGGTGGTGGCTTGAATGTTGGAACAAGCCTGCCTTCAACCACTCCTGTGTCAGCTGCGGAAGCACCAGGTTAGTAGCGTCCAGTATAGTAGATTATACTACATAACAGTGCATGAATGAAAAAAGGACTGAACATAGTCTCCCAGCATATCTGTTCTTACAGCTACCCCTGGGCTGAAAGTGCAGTCAGTTAAATCTTACAATGTATAACACTGTTTCCATCTGCCAATATTTATTCCAAAGTTGGATATAAGGCTTATGTATGTGGGCTGTTTCATGTGTTTTCGTTCAGTTACAGGTTCCACTGGTGGCGGATTCAACACAATGTAACAACATGACATTGACATCAGCAGGCACCTTTGGCTGATAATGACAGCAGCATGCAAGTAGGATGGATTGATGACACAGTGCCACTGTCTGCAGCCATGCAAGGGGAGGGTTCCTCCACATCCTCCATTACAGAAACCCCAGTAGAGGTAGAAGATGAGCCAATGGCCTCACCAGAAAACAAGAGACATTCTGTACCTGAGAATTGCCTACATGCTCTGTATTGTGCCCCCAGCCCACAAAGCATCTGAGATGTGCACCACCTCTGAGATAGGGATACCCATCATATGGGAGAAACACAGAGGAGTTCAGCACTGCCATGACTCCATCTCTGTCTCTGTCCCTGATATGTGTGTGACACTTGGAATCAACCAATGAACACTCAGGTCAGTGATCCTGACACAGACAGTTACTATCCACAGTGGAGCTGATAAGTGTCCTGTATGGCCTACAGGACATAAACTAACCGCACACTGGCTTAAAATATTGGGACAAGGAGATAACAGTGTTGCTGAGGTGGCTGGAGGTAGATGCTTTCTCCATAGGTACTTTCATGAGATATGCTTTAATTGCCACCCAGTCTGCCTCTGCAGGTCATGCATTCCATGGCATTGGGAGGGTCCACATGCAAGCTAGTTGAGTATAGGCTGTCCCATATCAGACTACATAGACCATTTGGGAAACAGCATCAGTGTTTACCAGCATTACCTGTATGCATGTGGTCTACGTAATGCCCTGGGCAATGCAGACTACCTGGCAGTTCAAGGAATAGAAGCTGTTTCCTGTTTATATATTGCTGGACATTTTTATCAAGTAGATTCTTGATAGAAATTAAGCCTCAGGGAAAAGGGCTATCTCAGAGAAGGCCTGCATGGTATTATTTGTCTTCTGTGGTGTCTTGATGAACCAGTTACACTATAATGTTGAGGGTCAAGTTTAGTATCCCTAATGTGTCCCTAATGCATCTCTGGAAGGCCCCTATAGCTAAAATGGGTAATAGGTTCATAGGGTCATAGGTAGATACTAGGCTATCTGCCCTAGGGCATTTATAAGCCTAGCCAGAGTGTATTTGGCTTCTGCCTCCCTATTAGATTAGCCTACTGTGCCTCTGTAAAGTAGGTCACACAAGGTACCCTTTTAAGATTAGTTTACTGTGCCTCTGTCTAGCAGGGACACAGGAGAGATCCCAGGGGTGAATTTGCGATTTCCCATCCACGCGTCCAAATTTCGCTTGAAGAGGGTCAGCGAGGGGCTATGTCTAACATGAATTGGGATTCTATTCCAGAGTGAGGTGAGCCTCTGGGAAATGAATCTGTCCCTCCAGCATGTCCTATTTATTTTTGTGCTGAGGTTTAGGTCCCTGGAACGTGTAGCTCTAAGGGACTTGGATGTTTTTGAGGTGGAGCTTGTCCATTAATTCTGGGTTTGACATGGCTTTGTACGTCAGGCATAGATCGCCTATGAGTAGGTGGTAAGCAAATGAGTAGAGCTGAAGTTTCTTTAGTCGAGCTGCATAGGACATCTGTTTGTAACCCATGATCCTCTTGGTGAGGTACTTTTGGGGTCTCTCCAGTTGCTGCAGGTGTCGGGTAAGGTACATCCCAAAAGGGGCATTGTATTCAATTATGGGCCTGATGAGTGACAAGTAGAGGGGCACAATGACCTCTCTTGATCTAGATGCAAACCCTTTCATGATAAGGTGGGCTATATAGAAGGTCTTTCTAACCACTTTGGCAACGTGATTATCAAAGGAGAGATTACTATCTATGTTGGTCCCCAAATCTCTAATTACTTCTTCCGTACTTAATGGATTACCACCTATGTGGTAATTTGTGGGCACCTTGTTTTTCCCAACGGGGATGTCTATGCACTTTTTAGCATTTAGCTTGAGGCCATGGCTGTGGCACCAAGCATCCGTCTCTGTGAGACCCTTTTGGAGGATGCTTGTGTCAGCTGGAGATGCGATTATGGCCCCCAGTTTGCAGTCATCTGCGAACTTTGTCAGCCATAATCCCCCCGTGTTAGCCTGAACCTCAGAGAAGTATATACCGAACAAGAGAGGTCCCAGAGCTGAGCCCTGTGGGACGCCACTTGTAACTGGTTTGGATTCGGGCATGGCATCTGCGATTCTGACCATGTGGGTTCTATCTCTGAGCCAGTTTGCAACCCATCTTGTGATATAGGGGTTGATATTTAAGCTGGTAAGCTTATTTATGATGCCCGAGTGGGATATTGTGTCGAAGGCTTTTGCGAGGTCCAGGTAGGCTGTGTGGACCACCTTGCCCTCATCTATGGCTTTGGTAACTGTTTCAAAGAAATCAACTAGGTATAAGAGGCAAGATCTGCCCTTAACAAAGCCAAATTGGGTAGGGTCCAGTGTCTGGAGGCTCCCAATGTCTTTGTTTATGAGTTCCATGATAATACGCTCCATAGCTTTACAGACCAGACTAGTCAGGCTTATGGGGCGATAGTTTCCGGGGTCCGTTGTGGCACCACCTTTGTGGAGTGGGACCACTGTAGCTGTACGCCATTCTTTGGGTACATATCCTGTAGTAAGGCTAAGTTTGAACAGTGACTTAATGTGAGGGTTCATTTCTTCTTGGAGCTCGTGTAAGACACAGTCTGGGACACCGTCCGGTCCCATAGATGCTGTGTTTTTTTGCTTTGGAGAGGGCAGCTTTCACCTGTGCATCTGTGATGTCAGGGAGGTTACATTCAGTTGGGATAGGCGTTTGCTCCTTTGGGGGGGAAGGGGGGAGATGTTTGCGCTGAATCTGTCTGCCAGGATGTTGGCTATGTCTGTAGGTTTGGTATATTTTGTACCGTTATGCAACAATTCAGAGCATATCTGGGAGTTTCCGCCCATGTTTCTGACATAACTAAAGAAGGCCTTGTGATTATCTTTAGTGTCTAGGGCAATTTTTCTTTCGAAACTGGCCTTTGATGATTTTATGAGGGATCGAAGTGTCTTGCTAATACTGATCAGAAATGCCTTCCCTTTTTGGGATTTTGCTCTGTCATGTAGTAGCTTCCTCCTGTTGTATAGCTTATTTATGGCCAGGGTCCACCAGACCGGTCTCCTGTTTTTGGAGGAGTGAGTCTTTGTTTTATTTGGGATAGAATGATCCATGCATTCCTGCAGGTGCTCATAGAATGCATTTGTAAAGGATTCTGCGAATTGGGCTGTATTAACCTCTGGCCCAGGGGCTTTGAAGGATTCCACCTCAGTCTTGAGAAGTGCAAAGTTGGCTTTTGAGAAATTCTTTACAGTGATTTCCTTGGCTGGGGGTGGGGACGGGATATGGATGTCCAGGGAAATTTGTTTATGGTCTGATCTTACCAATGAGGGGTTTACTTCTGGTGTGGAACATAGAGTCCCCATGTTGGTGATGACCACGTCCAATATGTTGTTCCCTCTTGTGGGAGTGGTGACCAGTTGTTCCATTGCATTAGAGTTTATAAATTCAAGGAACTGTTCGGCGAGGGTGTTTGGGCTTGAGTAGTTTTCCCAGTCAATGTTTGGGTAGTTGAAGTCACCCAATAACATAGTGTTTGGAGAGACCTTCATATTCTCCAGTGTTCTCAGGAATGCCAAGTGGGGTTCCTGTAATAGGGAGGGTGTTCTGTAGCAGGCTACAAACTGAAAGGCAGTTTTGCCAACTGTTAGTTGCACATGGATGGTTTCCGATGCTTCGTGCAGTGCCACTAACCTGGAGGTATAGGTATCTTTGATGAATATAGGTACTCCCCCTCCTTTTGTGCTTCGGTCTGAGTTTTGGGGCCAAAACGCATGGTATGAGTTATAACCTGGTAGTGCTGGGGTGCTCTCAGGTGCCTTGAACCAGGTTTCTGTTACTGCACAGACATCGATTTTCTCCATACTGAGGAGAGTCTTGAGTGCGTGCATCTTGAGGTTTAGACTTCTGGCATTGAGTAGCATTACCTTTAGTTTTTTTATCTTTGGGTTGTCTATGGAGGTGGGTTTGTCCTTTGAGCCTTGCCTAAAAAAGGCACTATGGGGGTGGCAAGAGCCTTGTCCCGTATACGAAAGCCTAAGGGTGACAGGTGCAAGCTGTCCCTAGCGAAGCAACGGGGCTTGTCGAGCATGTCATCCCAGGCTGACAGACACTGGATCCCCTTTGAATGACACCAATACTCTAGCCAATTGTTGAAACTGATCATTTTGTCTTTATACTGTGGCAGCATTCTTGGTGAGGGCAAGATGCTACTCATGGTCAGGGACATACCAGCCTGGGCTACATGGTCAGAGAGCTCCTCTATGTCTCTTTTCATGTAGTCCAGGGAGGTACATCTCAGGTCATTCACACCAGCATGGACAATGATGGAGTCATACTTGTACTTGCTTTGGAGTGACCTGAGTGCTTGCATTATGTGGCTGATCCTGGCACCCGACAGGCAGCTTACAGTGACCTTTTCCTTATTCAGTTAGGTGAGTGGGACGTCAGTGTGCCGGACAATAGAGTCCCCTATAACAAGTATATTTGGTGTGTTGTTTGGCCTTATGGGCTGTGACTGTAAGGCACACTGATTTTGTGAGATATGTGATTTGTGGGTATTGTTGAGGGGTGGCTGTTGCTTGGATATCTGCTTAGGAGGTCTTTGCTGTTTAGGCAGATTTTTATTTAGAGCCTCCGAGTATGTTTTTGTGTGTTTATGTGTTGGGTATGAAGATGCGATAGGTCTGTGTGAGACTGGATTTGTGGTGTGGGTGGTTACCTTTTCCTCCTGATTGACTGTGCCAGTCTTGGGTTGAGAGAGCTCTGCCTCCAGTTTGGCTGTGTAACTGCATCTCTCACATGTATTAGAGTTTGTTGGAAGGAGGAGAGGGTTGTCTGTGTACATAAGGCAATTGTAACATTGCCTCAAAATTCCCAGATTCACCAGCTGGACTGGAGAGTAACCTTGAAACTGACCCTTGGACATACTAGACTAGTATAGGGAACTGTTTTTTTTACTGATCAGATTAGGGAAGGGAACTGATTTTTTACTTGATCAGGAAGGACCAATCGGGAGTCTAATATTTATGAGAAGTCAAGGAGGGTGTAGTGCTTTAGTTAGTTAGTGTTTCCTTATAAGAGCTGAGCAAGTGCAGGGCTTTAGAAAGAAAATAGAGTGATTACTTTGAGAGTTTGAACAGTTCTAAGGGAAAAAGTGAAGAGCAGACTTTGTGGAGTCTGGAATAGTTTAAACCTGTTTAGGCGGCGCTGCCCGACGCTGCTCAGTGCGCAAAACCGTGCAAAAAGAGAGTTGTAGGGTTTTAACAGAGAGAGATCAAGGAGTTTAGAATTGACCCAGAATGGCCAATAAAACTACAGCTTCTAGGTAGTAACCATTCCTCCAGGGACAGGCAGGCTGTTCAGTGTTAACCACTCCCACTGGTGAACACAGAGACTTCCCTTTTGCCCAAGCAAGCACTGGCCTTCTAGAACCTTCCAAAGAGTTCAGAACAGCAAATCTGTAACTGAAATTTCTTAACTTTCAGAAAGTGGGAAAAATGCAAGATTTTTTGTTTTTTTTTCTTTTTGTTGTAGTTTAAAGGTAGCAGAGATACACAAGCAGCAAAATAATCACAACAGTGCAATAAATGACCCCACACTTGAGTGCTAGGCCAAAATCAGGTAAAATGCAGTTTTTAGAGAAAAAAAAACTATTTTAAAATAAGTGCAACACAGGAAATGCAGTAAACAGGCTCTAGATGTGTTCCAAGTACTGTTACTGTTACAGATATAAACTTTAGCAAGCCGGAAAATGCCAAAATGTAGGCGGCAAAGCAGTAAAACTTAACGAAAAAATCAGAAGAAAATACTTAAAATCACAAAAGTGGCTCCTTTTCTTCTCTCAGCGTGTTCTCCTCTTGGTAGATGCTTCAGCAACAACTAGCAAGCCTGAAAAGATGCCAAAACCATGAGGCAGCCTGGTTTTAAGAGAGAGATCAAGGAGTTTAGAATTGACCCAAAATGGCCAATAAAACTACAGCTTCTAGGTAGTAACTACTCCTCCAGTGACAGGCAGGCTGTTCAGTGTTAACCACTCCCACTGGTGAACACAGAGACTTCCCTTTAGCCCAAGCAAGCACTGGCCTTCTAGAAACTTTCAAACAGTTCAGAACAGCAAATCTGTAACTGAACTTTCTTAACTTTCAGAAAGTGGGAAAAAAGCAAGCTTTTGCACATACCTTTATGTCCACAGGTTTGGTTATCCCTCACTTTCCCAGTAATTCTTCCTGTGGGTGACACAGTTTGACTAGGTTCCTTATACTGTCTTTGCCTGCTTGGCAATGGTCCACAGTTTGTTGTTCTGTTAAGTGGTTTAAGTCAGATATTGCCTGTACCGCCATCACTGGCAATGACAGCTATGGCAACAAACATTGTGAGCTTTGGCTGTAATGGTGGCTGCCAATAGGTACTTCTGTAACTGCTGCGACTGCAATTCCTAATGTTGCTTCCATCATGTTCACCAGAAGTCCTGGCTTTCCAAATGGTTAAATGTGACCACCCAATGCTGCCTTTTTATAGGTGTCTAAATCAGATTGCCATTTTGGTTACCTTCATTTGTCTGTATTTTCTTTGCACAGGATTTCTCATTTACATATCAGTAAGTGCTCATAATCAGCTTGCTTTGCATATTGCACTATTTTGACCATTGTGCAGTCACGCAATCTAGGTCTTTGACAAGCCCACATCCTGCACATTCCTTTTACCTGCACTATTTTGTCCAGTGCAATGCTCTAACACATTTTGAATCCCAGCTACAATCTTCCCAGCTATCATCTCAACATAAGTATTTAGTTATGTTGGGGAACAACAGACGATGCTTACTTCCTCTTGTAACCTGGGAGAGTGCTATTCATGTAAAACATACAATGTTGCCCAGAAAATATGTTGAGCACAGTGATCCAAGTACAGTTGTGTAAATAATTACATTACATTCTAAATACAGCTGTCCAATAAGAATTCAAATAGGATGAGAAAGAAGCAGAATAGATCACATGCCTTTAAAAGCTGATGTATGACGGAACTTTTTCTTCAACCTATTAGCAGGGAGGGTTGTGAAACATGAGTAGCATCATTCAGTCCTACTAGTATTTAAGGAGTTACCATTAGCAAAACTTTAACTGTCTGACACCTAATGAGGGAGTGATCACGTCTATTTATGATGTGAAATAAGAAATTGTAGAATTAAAGGAGAATATACTCAAACTAATACATGCTGAGTTACTCACCTACATTCCAACTTTTCAATTAACACCATTATTAGCATATTCTTTTAGGTAAAAGTAGTTTTTAATTTTATTTAAAACATTATAGCCCAGGTAGAAGAAATTCATCTTCATTAAACCAACGTAATCTTTGTCTAATTTATTATAGTAGAATTTGTGATTTCCTTACATGTTTATAGTTAAGCAATAAAAAGGTGGCTGCAGTACAGTTTGTGCAGTTATTTCTCCAACAGTGTTGGAAATGGGCCGCAATGCTGAAATCTGACTGAATCAGGTATAATTGGAAGCACAAGTGGGTAAACACTATTCAAACCATACCATAACCATTAATTTGTGTTGTTAAACATTTGCAGTTTTTAAAATATATTTATGTTATGTTTACTTTTTATTAAGTTTGCATGGCGTGAAAGTTATCTGCCTCTGATGATATTTTAGTGCTTTCTCCGTACTTTTAATTTGTTAAGCGGGTGAGTGAACTGGCCATCATGTGCCACTTTTCAGCTATGAACAACAAGTCCACTCACAAGGGTAAGGTAAATGCACACTTAAGAGCAGTCAAGTAAGCAGCATATTTTCTAGAAGGTGACAGGAAACAAGTTCCTGGAGAAAACCCATGCCGATATGGGCACAACATGCAAATGCCACACAGACAGTTCCAGAGATCAGAATTAATGCCTGGAGATGTAAACCACATATCTTAAGCAGTGACCTACTGTCATCAAAAATCAGATGCAGAAAACAAAAAGAGTGAAATCAGAATGAATCATTGCAATCAGAAAATGGAAACAGATGAATACAATAGGTTGTTCTTTTATACCCCAAAACAAAAGTGCCCACTTTTCATGATGCCAAGTTAAATAAACATTATAATACAGAAAAGGTGCAAAATTAATTTGGCATAATTACATGCTTACAGAATGCAGGGGAAAAGTGCTTTTATGCCATTCATCATAAATTTAGAGTCGAACAGAACAGCATTCAAAATTGAATGTCTTACACAGGACTCCTCCAAGGGGTTTGCCTGCTTCTTTTTTCCAACAGTGTAATTGCCAGACAGATGGCATCAATATCATGGCAAGGATTTCTGATTAGATTTATGAGTCAGCAGGGATCTGTAAAGCTAGTTACCTCAAACAGTTCACTTTTTGGCATGGATTATATAAATATGTCCAGGGCTACTTTCCAGATAATTGATGCAAATCATTTGTCTACTGTTAGTAAGCTGTACAGCCCAGCATGTCTGTTCAGATAAGTGACATCCATCATTCATCTGATCCTTGTAAGGTCTGCAACCCAACAAGTCTGCTCAGTGGTATGTGGGAAAATGGATTTTCTGTTTACATGGAAAGCAGAGGAACATCACTTAAAGGATGATGAAACCAACACTTGTACAGTATATAATTAGTTATTTATGGTACAGTTTAATTTTCTGGCATTTTTGTAGTGCATAGTTGGTGGTTCTATATATTGCACTTGTTGGAGCATTTTATTGCTGACATTTATTTGACTCTTTTATATTTTAGTGTGGTAATGACCAAGGCTTTTGAAAGATATCTGTGCATTTCTTTCAGTGGCAGGGTCTTATTCTATAAGGGTTATAAGAAATTTTACCACAGTCAGCCATGGACATTAATTAGCTGTGTCTGGAGTGGTTGATGTCACTGAAAGTGTGTCCAAGCATGCATGCCCAAACGTGTAATAAAATGCTACACCACTGTCACATGCACAGTAGAAGGCAGACTAAGAAGAGCCAATACAACAAAGTGCCATCTCAGTTTGTCATGTAATGGCGGAGGAAAGGGGAAAATAATAAAGTATGAAAAGCAGGAATAGCAACTAGAGTGAAAACACTCAAGTGTGACCATATGGAATAAGTGTGTTTGTGGAGGAAGAAGGGCACATTTTATGCAGGGATACCTCCGTTTTTTTAATACAAGAAGAGAAGTAATGCTCGATGCACAGCATGTCCAGTCCATGCACTATATTGTTTGATAAGCAAGCATTATTTTATTCTGTGTTGGCTGTATCATGACCATAACTGTGGATCAGATTCCACCTCTTTGCCCGTATCACAATGTGTTGCTTCCACCTCTGCTTACTGTGTGTCATGCTGCTGCCTGTTTCTCCTTAGTATGGCTGCCATCATCCTCATCCACTGCTCTAACAGCTATTAAAGGTGCTGCTAGGATTGTTCCCTGTTGTTGAAAGCGTTTCTTCACAGCCATGTTATATAATGTGGTGCACGCTGGAAATATCTGACTGTAGGTCTTGGATGAATACTACAGTGCTCCACGCCTCTACCAGATGCATTATGTAGTGTCAACATCTGTTAAATTGAGCAAACACTAGTTCTATTATGCTCCATGTGCCTGTGTGCATGATATTGTATAGCATTTCTGCTATGATTTCTGGGTTGCATGAATGGGGCTTACCATCAGTGGTTTCAATGCATATCTAACATCCATGAAACACAAAGCAGTGATATTTTGTGTGGCTTGCCATTGGATTGCATAGTGACTGTATATAGTGGGGTCTGTACCTGCCTGCATGTGCACCTACCAAGTAGATCACCCTATGGGAAGTCAGCTCACATGAAAAGTTGCTAAAGGTCAAAGTGAAAATCATGGGAACTGCTTGAGTGCTACACAGCACATTATAAATTATATTTTGTTTATAGTAAACTACCTGGCAGCTGTGGGAGTAGAATCCATTTGTGTTAATGTATCTGACACCTTGTGTACAAGGTAGGGCCCCGATGGCAATCTGTGTGCTATCAATGGTTCCTGAAACCTCAAGGATACAGGCAAAGTTTTAGAACACCCATATAATATGAGGTTTATCCTCTGTAGTCCTTAGGAATTTTTGATGAGCAAAGCTGAGGCCTGTGAAATTTCTAGTATGTCTCCTGCAGGTCATTGAATTTTCCTTGTAGCTAGGATGATAAAAATAGACATTCCTTAATGCCCACTGGGATGTGCAGTCTATGTACTCCTCCATGATTCTACATATGGGTGATACAATTTGACAAGATCCCTGATGGCATTTCTCTCACAGGGTTGCTGTCCACAATCTGTTGGTCAGGTAAATACTGGTAATTTAGGTCCTGTCAGCATTGGTATGGAGAGATACAGCAAGCCACATCACAGGCACTTGGTGTGAGAGTGGTCCCCAACATGTGTTTCTTACATGTACTCTAGTGTCCTGGACATCAACAGATGATTAATTTGATGCAGAGTGCCTGCTTTATTTCTGAATTGCTCTGCCACCTCTGATGGTGTCATTTGAATATTCCCAATCATACACTTGAATCTAGAACTACATTTTCACATAATTATGTTGTCATTTACATAGCTTTTAATATTGTGCTAGTTTTCCCTAACTCAACTGCAATATTTTGGTTTTAGAATCACTTCCATATGCTCATAGACTCATAGATTAGTACTAGGCTAACTGTCTTGGTGGGCCATTTTAAGTCTAGTCAGTTACACCATGTGAGAATCAAACCCTCCACCTTGTGTCTGGAATGGCAAATACCTTAACCATTATGTCAATCTTTACACTTTTTGTGCGATACAGTGTGCTATCTGTGAATACTAGCCATGATTTTATGGCACAGAAATAATTCTTATAACCATTATATTTCAAGAGAAAAATGCATTCAAAATAACAACTACAATATTCTGCCTCAAAGCACAGTTCCATAAAAATACAAACATATATATATATATATATATATATATATATATAGTAGAAGCAGAAATCCTCAAACCTCCATATTAAGTTTTGACCCCCCCATACTTTTTACTGCTTATACATTTTAATACTATTGCTGCACTGAACGTTACACAGACAGCTGCGGTATTGGTATTTTGATCTTCCCCATCTGTACTATTTTGCACATCACCCACCACCCCAAATTACAAGAGGACACTGTTGACAGGTAAACTTTCTATTCAGCTCCATGTTCAACCTTTAAAGGCAGATAAAAGCATAATCGCAGTTTGAGCCCCTTACCACGTTAAGTTCTCAATGTGTAGCAGACTGATTTTGCATCAGCAACCATACTGCATACAATTCCAGGACAACATGAATTGATTGAATGCATTTGGGGATTTAAAATGCTATAAAATCTGCATCAGCAGGATTTGTTCAGTGAGCAGCTGTTTCAGATTGTTTCTCTGAATTCTCAGAGAATTCCCATTCTCTGGAACAGGCTTACCATCTTTGTGCAGCAGAGTTCCTCCCTATCCCTGTTTAAGTGCAGCTTGGACAAATGGACAAATGGATTGGTAATCAGAAATCAAAACCAGTCTGTCACCAATGTCTCTGATGGACAGATGCAGTCAGTAAATCACTCCATATATAAATCAACTTGTTGGTCACATTTCGGTTGCGTGTCTTGGGCCTAATGGTCATTAGTCTACTACACAACTATGAAGCTATACTTTACTTTATTTAATATCTAAATTTGCTGAATGCAGATTTTTTTGTAATTCCACCCGAGCACTTATGATTAATAATATATATATATATATATATATATATATATATATATATATATATATATATATATATATATATATAGATATAGATATATATATAAAATGACCTGGCGGATGGATAGAGTTTAAATCCTGCAAGTGCTATAAAATAGCTGAAGAACAGTGGCACATGTGGTATTTGAATCCCACCAATGCCCCCAAAATATCATGAATTAGTGGCACTGTTGCCACTAGTGGGATACCTTGCAACTGTCCAGGTTTTTGTTTCATATTTTTCATTTAAGCCTTATACAATTTGTGGTTTTCTGGCAAGTCATTGAAAACTGAAGTCACTAAATAATGATAGATGTTTGAGTTTCAGACTTTATAGCCTTCAACAATGATTGCTAATTAAAGCCATATCTGTTATTCTATCAGTTTTCTGAGTTTATAAAAGCAGTATGTATGTAAAATCTGTCCCTGATTTTGGATGTTTCTACCACCAACATTATTTTTGAATTTGTCCAGATATCCTGTGTTGACAGGAGTCCTAGCTGGCATCAGAGGGATGGTCTCTTCAGCCACTCCACTGTAACCCAACTGGTTAAAATAAAAGAAAGTACACACAAGTGTAACTCAATGACCATTTCACAAAATTAAATATGACCCCCAAGAACAGAAAGGGATTATGCACTGCTGTCCTAAGCATGAGCTTTTAACATTCATTCTCAGATTATATTGCACACAGGCTAGTTACTGAGCTAAGTCTGTGGCCTAGCACCTCCCGGCCCCCTGCTTATCATATTCTCAGTGAGCTACAGTGTCTTTCAATGCCCCTTATTCACAGTAACTACCTTTCACAGATGTTATTTTCACATAGGCACATACACACAATTCCCAGGCAAGCCTGGCATTGTTTTCCATTTCTAAATGTTTTCTTCCCAGTGCAGTAGTACTGTCATTACCCTGAACTGTCCAAAGTCCTCAGATTACTTATTGCTGTTAATTAGGCTCTAATGACATAACACTCGTTGACATTTTCAGTGGTAGTAAGCTCAAATGTTTTATCTAAGTCAACATGGCAGCCACAACTTCTTAGCCTAAAGTGGTAAATGACACAGTAGCAGTAATACATATATAGTAAAACGACTACATTAACTTAAACGTGACTACAGATACTTCGCTTAAACAATAAGGTAGACAGAGTATTTCCAGATTAAATATGTATTGCAATGAATAAGAAAGTGCACAAAAATATTAAAATAGAAGTATCACAGGCAGAAATATTTAAAGAAAAAGCCCTTCCTAGGCTAGCTACATACATCAATCTATTTCTACAATAAAGAGTACTGAAACCTTACTGTTAGAAGTTCCAAGAAGATAAAAGGCAGAATTTGCACATAGCATAGTAATATGAAGTTTTCTCATCAACATCTTCCAAAGACAGGAGAGATCAAAGGCCAGTCTCATATATTTATATACTTTCCAGGTCATCACTTCATTTCTGTTCTCCATAAATCATTACATCATTTCCTTTTGCAGAAAAAAATTACATCAGGTTATTTCAACTGTTTTGCTTCATCAGCTTAACTAGTTATTCATTCATTCTTTCTGTTTGAAAATTGAATGGGTGGGCAGATATACTGACTGTTTTCAGCCCTGACCTGGTTTCATTGATAGGGAATATATCTGAACACATACATATAGTACAGCAATATATAGCTGTAGTAATATTTACATCTACAAAATGAATGACATGTACAGTGACGCCAACAGCATACTTAAAGTTACTCATTCGGTTCCAAACACCTATTCAAGCCACAAATAAAACGAAAAAAACACAAGTCCAAGCACTTTTACCAGAATTCCTTTTTTTTTTATTGCACTAGATCTGGTACCTCGGCCTTTCACCTTCACAGATCACAAAAAGTGTATGCTCTAAACATCTTTTTATACATATGCATACACAGTAAAGGGCAACACAAACAGCTTATCCAATTATTCAATTATTCAATTTTATCAATTAAATCAACATTACATCAAATTCATCACATTTTGCTGAAAACATTAATAATAATAGAATCTATCTTTCTACACACATATATCTATTTAATTTTTTTTAAATATTTTTAATTATATAACTATATATAAAATATTTTATTACTAAAAAAAATTTTTAAAGGTAATTGAATTATTTTACTCTTTAATAATTTACTACTTATAAATTCATCAAATCTAAACAGCCAATTCTAAATTAAGTCCGAAGGGCTTTAAAGTTCCAAATTTTAGAATCATTTTAGTCTCTAATTCGAGTAACTTATAAAGATAATCATTTCCTCCCATGGAAAAAGGTTTACCCAAAACACAAAATTTTAAACAATTTGGGGAACCGCCATGTTTCTCAGCAAAATGCTGGGCCACAGGACTTCCTTCACTATGATTCCTCATGTCTCTTAGATGCTCTAAAACACGAATTCTCACCATTCGTTTTGTTTCCCAATATACCAAATGTCTAAACACGAACAACATAAGGCCTACACAACCCCTATAGATCTGCAGGTAAAGTAGAATTTTGGATTAAAGGAAACACCATTAACAGTCTCCACATTTATCACCCTATCACATAGACTACAGTGGACACATGGAAATGTACCCGGAGTTATATTATCAATTTCATTCCCTTTCACAAAGTTATAATTTAATAGCTCTTTTAGATTTTTTCCCCTTTTATAAGAGAAAGTAATGTACTCAGGGAACAAGTGACCAATTTTATCATCCTCTTTAATTAAATACCAATATTTCATTACTATTCTCCTTATTTCATCCGAAAAAGAAGAGAATTTTGTTACAAAAAACAATTTTTCCTGATCAATATCTTCTTTTCCAATACATTTTCTAACTACCGATTTATCCTTAGTATATCTTGATTTATTATGACCACATGGGCCCTCATAAATCTCCCCAAGTACTTTCATTTTACACTTTAGGAGTTTGTGATCCGTGAAGGCGAAAGGCCAAGGTACCAGATCTAGTGCAATAAAAGGAAAAAGGAATTCTGGTAAAAGTGCTTGGACTTGTGTTTTTTTCATTTTAAAGTTATTCATTCTCTTACTTTTTGCAAGAAAGCTATTAACTTTTTTTCATGTGTATCATCTATGACAAATACAACATTTCCATCAGCTTTCATACAGCAAAAGTAACTAAACCAGTTCTTCCATTTGTAAAGTACAATGGGTTAATTTCATCAGATTAAACATATATCACTATTCAAGTTTCAACATGCATCTCTTAACTGTCTGCATTTTAATGTCTGCTTTCTTTTCACAGTTCACATCAGGTATTTCTTTGAAGTACATCGTAATTATGTTATATGACCTGCTAGCACAAATTTCACCTTGGAACCACAATATACACCTTTTATTATTATGATGCAAATAACCAGTAAATAAGTAAACAATCCTTCAGTTCCTATATTCAGATGATTAACTAATCAATCCACATCGACTAGTGGGCTTCTTCACAGAAACAGAGTCAGAACTCACCTTAAAACGTTTATGTATGACTTCAGGTCTGTCTTTGCAGTGCCTGATAAGTACAGTGCTCTTATAATATTTATCATGTGGCTTTAGACTTTTCCAAGAAGCAGATGCTACTCACTGTAGGCAGCCTGACCTATCAGCTATACCATCCATGAGCTACAAGCAGGGAAGAGAAATCAAATTAGGATCCCATAGATAATGTCCTCTGTTAAAACACAGTACAAGTAGTATCCGACCTCTGTGAGAGTCAGATGCATCAAATATATGAAAGCAATCTCTGCTAGCACCATGAGAACAGGCAGTAACAGAGAATACAAGAAACCATAGCATGCAGGCCCTTAATTAGGCCTACCTAGATAACCAATGATATATAGACAATACCTGACAAAGGCAGGCACCAAACACATGGTTTCCCATATGTCAGTGCTGTGATTAATGTCACAGACATTTCTGTTTCAGGACACTTAAATCACATAGAATCCAGAGAAGCATATGTTTATGTCATATTGCTACAAGCATGCAGCAATCATTGCATCACATTTTCCAATTATTATTGATTACTCCTGTATAGAAGTGTTAGTAAACCAATTTTCGTTCATAATGTAGTTAGCCTAGTTGATACCTTCTGAAAAAACTCCCTTTTCTCTAATATAACCAATCATTCCATTGTACACAGGGACCAGCCAATTAGTTTTACCATTCCAAGTATACTAATCTGGCTAATGTGTGGTTACAACATATCTGTGTACATATTTCTAAAACAGAACTGCTTTGGTATCATGGTACAATGGTGCAGGTCTTAGTGCTGGCTCCTCACACCACTTGCTTCTCCATTTCATTCTGAATGGAGTCTGCTTATTGTCCCTCAGACCTCACAATACAAAGATGTACCATATGTGAATTGGTGATCCAATAAATTTACTGTGTGTGTGTGTGTGTGTGTGTGTGTGTGTGTGTGTGTGTGTTTGTGTTTGAGTGAGTGTGAGTAAATGTGATTGGATGGCATTTTGTTTGATACTAGTTCACAGACTTGTGCTCCCTGAGTACTAGGCTGCATAGAAAGTTCTGTGTGACCAACCCTGAATCAGATTAAGAAGTATATGAATGAAAAAACTACTGAAGTAGATAGTTTGCTTTAGCTTCATTGTCAGATGCAAAACACTTCATATAGGTGATGTGTAATGGATATTCCCAATGCGGTAGTTAACTGCCAATTTTACTGCAGTACATGTTATGGCATCAGTTTGTTTGAAGCCAAAAATTGTCTTTTTCTTACTGCATTTGTTGGCTGTGCTATTCTGGATGATTTTTATCTTTAGAGAAATTTAGACCATGTTCTTCGTATGTATTTATTTGCATTTTATTTATTTATTTATTCATTCCTTTATTGACTGAGCTAGGCTGACTGAGCCAATCAACAGGCCTCTTTTTAATGGAATCTCAGAGAGAAAAGTTCCAGTAGTTAAAGTAGGAACAAGCGAAAGTATATAAAGAAACATGGTATACGTTCACAAACTGAGAAATACAATGCAATATTAGAAATGTCACGAGTTATACTAGACTTATACTAGAAAAAATGTGGAGCTAAAATTACTAACATTAATAAAGGGTCATATCTACAATTAGACTATTTATACAATAGTAACAAATTGAAAGAAAAAGTCTTGAAAATAAGAGTAGAAGGGTTATATAAAAGTAAGGAAATGGGGAAGGAGTTTTTTGTATGATCATTATTTAAGTAGAAAACAAAGTATAGTTGAATGCTTCTGTGAGGTTTAGAAGGGGTTGTAGTAATAGGATGGGGTTGTAATGTTAATAATGAGAGTTTTACAGTTCTGTGGAAGAACATTGTTTGTTGTTGATTAGGTAGGTCTTAAGAAGTTGCGTAAATGGTCTGGCATTCTTTTCAGCCATGATTTTGTTAGGAATAGTGTTTCATGTTTAATTAAAAATACCAAGTATAGTGAGTCTCCTAAGATTTAGAAACTGTGAGTAGATATTTGTGGTGTATCAGGTAATCTTAAGTGGAATCAATGAGATCATAATGCATAACAGAAGTACAAGTAACAAGGCCATTTTAATTAAATTATTTTTTTGTTACAAAATGGGATTTAGAAGTATTGTCAACAGTGTGGATCACTGGTAGCTTGACTGCTCAGCAGGGGTGGCTCATGCTATTGGACTGCAGGACTGCAGCACCCCCCCCCCCAGAAAATAAAAAAAAAACTTAAAAGAAAAAAATAAATGAAATGGAAAAAAAAAAGAAATAAAAAAAAACAAAGAAAAGAAATAAATAACAAATGCGAGTCCCAGACTTCGCATTCCCGGAACATCACACATGCACACAGGAATCCGGACTGCTGGTGAACTAGTCCAGATAGGAAGACAGCCATTCTCTGTACAGAGATCCCAGAAGTCTATGCAGTTACAACTGCATAGACTGGAAGGGGATTGGACTGCAACATCTGCAGGCTGGAGCCTGCTCTCACTGGAACAAGGACCTTGCTGCTGTCTAGCGGGGCTTTTGAAATGCATTTAGGATGCAAGTGGAATGGAATCGAGCTGATGCAGGAAGGGTAGGATGTAAGTGGAATTGACCTGCTGCAGGAAGGGAATTGAACTCAGGTAGGGTGTGTGTTTGTGTGTGTGTGTGTGTGTGTGTGTGTGTGTGTGTGTGTGTGTGTGTGTGTGTAATGCCCCCAGTGACAAGAAGAACTCAGGAAATATACCTGGTGGTGGCAAGACTCAAACCCTGTACCTTGGGAGTAGGTAGCAAGAGCTTGAATTTCCTACCCACCACCACCTGTGACATTTCTGCTTCATATTGCTGTTCTTTTCCTCATAAAATCAGTGGTTTTCTGGAAAGTAATGACAGGCATTTGAATTTCAGAATACATATTCTTCCGAAAGTACATGGTAACACAAAACCTTTTATTCTAGCAATTTTCTGTTTATAAGATCATTGTTGGCTTTGTCCAGGTTTTTTGTGCTAACAGGTTGAGAGCTATGGTGAGAACTGAATTCACTGAATATGTCTGGGAAGCTTTATTCTACCATTATAGGCTTTGTCTAGGTGTTTTGTACTAAGAAGTTGAGAGCTATGATGAGAACTGAATTCACTAAATGATAGCCATTTAAGTTTCAGTCTGCCTGTCTTTTAAGAAACAGCTGATTTGTCATAGTGGTATATTGCTCTGACTGTAGTGCACAGGGTCCTAGGTTCAAGACTTGGCAGTAACACAGCATTTTATTTTAGCAACTTTCCCAGATTATACAAGCAATGTTTAAAATGTGTCCCTAGTTTTGGGATTTTGCCCCCCCTATAAATTTTGGCTTTTTCCAGATTTCTTGTGCTTCAAAATTAAGAGATACAGTTGAGTGTTGAGTGGATTTTACAAGGAGATGAGAGCTTGAAGAGAAGTTTAGTGCTGCTTATGCTGAGTCTGCTTGCATTGTTAATAACACAATGGGTAGTGTACTTGCTTTTGAAGCAGAAGGCTGTGGGTTCTACTCCCACAGTATATGGATGCATTGCTGATATTGTACTGTGTTATACTTTTAAAGGGGGTGGATGCTGCAGTCCTGAGAATGTCCTCTGTTACGGAGATACCTAGTAATGATGAACCTGTTATCATTTTGCCATCCATTCCTTATTGCAATATTACTAGCATATAATTTTTTATTTAACATAGGCAATGTATTCCTCAAGGGCAACAGGCACTTTATTTGTAGATGTTGTTGTTGTATCTTTTGGCTTTTTCCCGGTTAGCGGTTGCCACAGCGGAACTCCGGTCCGCTAATGATTGGCAGTAGATTTTTATGTGCCGAGTTGCCAGCCCTGATGTACAACCTTCAATGAAGGTACGCCCATTCACGCATGTCTCCACACAGAAGACGCTCTAACTGAGAATCGAACAGGACAACGTCTTACTGTGAGGCGTGTTAGAAAAATATGCATTAACATATGTGTGTAATGCTTATTTTAAATAAGGGAAGATTAACACGTTTTTATTCTATATGCAGCATTACTTCTATTTGAAACTGAAAACATGCTTTTCTAAAATTGTGTTTTCTGACATTGCAAGATGAACTCTGACCTAGTTTGCTAGCATAGCAAAATACATGTTTATGCTTTGGAAATGTACTGGAAAGCAGGTGATTTTCTGCTAGGTCAGGAAATTAAATGGAGAATAATGATAATTTCTGTAGATACATTCATTATGGACAATAAGCTCTGTTCGTGCTAATGAAAAAGTGCACAAGCTGCAAGAAAGTTAGATACTATAAACAATGAACTGCTTCAGAAATCTGTACTTGCATTGTGCTCGAATTAGCCATAGTACCTAGACTTGTAACATCACATAGCAAGAAAGTTATAACTGACCGGTGGTCGTCAAGGCCATCCTGTTTACTGAAAAATCTTTTTTAAACTTTGAAGAGTCAGCTAGAAATGTGAGAAATATCTGTAAAGTAACAGAATTGTGAACTGGTGGTCTGCTACGTCAGCCGTAGTGGGCAATGCCTTGAAAGAAAGGTATAATAATTGTGACACTTCCTGATTTTAGTCAGACAAACTCTGTAACTGCATTTTTTGTCTCCTTGCGCAAGAATAAAGATACCTGAACTGAACCTTATGCTATTGGTCTTTTGAAGTATTTTCTTTGACATTTTTTTGGTCCTTAGGAGCCGGAAACCCTCGTTTAGCCTGGGATCAGATGGGCCAGGTGGCATGAAACTGCACAGGGAAGATACCACATCGGATCTTCTTCATTGAAAGACCTCCGACTGAATTGTCGTGCAAAAGAGGTCAGCCACTATGATCTACGACTGAAGGCGGGTTTCGTTTGAACCGTGAGTGACCAATCGCTGATGCTCAGTTAGGGTGAATCTACTTTTTTCTGTTTTAGATCAGGGACTTGATTTATTTGTTCTGTGAGAATTTTGTTAAAATTCAGGGACAGAAATATTGCTATCTTGTCATAGATCAGGGAAACAGAATAAGTAGGCAGGTAGTCTGAAGGGACTGTAAACACTTGGTGGTACCACATTAAAAGTAAAAGGGTTACGTAACATTTAAAAGGTTAGAACAAAATGGGTAATACGTGCACAAAAACGAAAAGACCCCAAAGCCCACCGTTAACCGAAGATGCAAAATATATGCAATCACAACGCACCGACAACGTTAGATATTATACTAAATGGGTTAATAAATATGAATTTGATGGGAAACTAGAAAGATCCTCGCTTATCAAACTTATTAGACAGCTAAAAACCGATTCTAAAGGTCGGATTAAAAACAGCATAAATTAGGAGTTCCTCAGGCACACAGGTGAATTGAGGAAGTTAACCGAAGAGAACAAAAGAATAAAAATTCAAAAGCAATGTTTCTAGACAAAGAGGATAATAACTTAGTTATAGCATCGGCCCCACCAGTTCCGGTTCCCTTATCAGTTCCCTTACCAGAATATGAAGCAAAAGAACAAACTGGCCCACCTCCATGATATCCAGTTATTCCTATAAAACCACTACCGTTTGTTAGAGACCCTATCGAGACTAGGTCTCAAACACGTAATTTAAAAGGGGATATTGAATTATATCAAATGAATGGAAATTCACGGGCTATAAGTGAAGAAGAGATATGCCCACTCATAGAAGTACCAAATCCTCAGGCAGGACAAGAAGGGCAGGACCCAACTCTCTTAGTATACAGACCGTGGACACGGGAAGACATCTGGAAAGCCACAGAGGGAATTCCCCATCCAAAAGTTAATTTTAGAAAGTTCTTAGAAGACTTACAGGGCATGAGATTAAGTTATCACTTAAACGGAGAGGAAGTAGAAAAAGTAGTCAGACAAATAGTAGATCCAGATTGGCACATGATCAGTGGCAACTGGAATCCCCGTGATGCTGCACTTAGGCACCTCCCACATAGCAGTGCAGAACTAGATAACAGAGTGAAAGGTCTGACAGACCTAATCTCTGAGAAATGAAAGCCTAGGGTAGACTGGACTTGCATTAATCAATGCATCCAACAAGAAAGTGAAACTGTTGATAGATATTTTGCCAGATTATTAGAATGTTTTAACAATCACTGTGGAATGCAGGTGCCTGAAGACCAGACACAAGATTCCCCATATGAGCAGCAGTTAAAGAATGCATTTTGAAAGGCTGTATTGCACCCATAAGTAGTTTCATTACTAAACATATGGTAGACCATCGTACAATCACTGCTTGAATATGCTAGACATGCCGAAAGGCATTTTAATAACAAAAAGAAAAAGAAAGCCCAAGTATTTGCTGTGGAAGATGGAGAAGTTTATTTAGTACAGTCCAGACAAAAGGGCAAAAAGCATGCCCAGGGAAACAAACAATCTGATCAGCGATCAGAGGACTTTGAAGGGAGAAAGAAAAGAGGTGAGTGCTTCAAATGCGGGAAAAAGGGACACTTGGCAAGGGATTGCAAGAAAAATAAGAAGGCAGCAGTGGAAGACAAAAATGATGAAGGTGACGACTGACTATATGAAAGTCAGGAATCACTAGATAGGAATAATAGAGAAAGGACAAATGAGAATGTGATAGAAGGAGCAGAGAATGTGATAACAGAGGAAGTGCAGGAAGCTACCGATAGTGAAGAAAACTAAATATTAGACCTAGCCCTACTGAGCTTAGAGCTCTATTTAGCTGACACAAAACCAGAAGTGACACTCCTGGTAGAAGGGAGGGAAGTCAAATTTTTGTGCGATTCAGGGGCATCACGAACCCTGGTACACCCCTCCAAACTACCAGAAAATTCAGAATCACATGACTTTATACTAGTAAAAGCAGCTAATGGACAGCTGTATCAGGAGCCTCTCTCCCATAACATTACAATAACAGATCCTGTTTCAGGATTAACCCAGAAAAGCAAAATTGTTGTTTCTGCAAAATGCCCAGTGAACCTTTTGGGCAGAGATCTTATGCAACTATTAGGCATAGCAGTAGTTCCAACCATGCAGGGTATGGAAGCACAGCGACAAACCAATACTTTTGCAGTGCAAATGGAAGGTGAGACATTTTACTGGTACAGCCAGGACTTAGTTACGACTGGCCCTGGAGCAGTAACTGAAGAGTTAATGAATGTAGCTATCAGTAAGTTCCCCTCCCTTTGTATTGACATACAACACCTGTTGCACTGTACTCTGTATTATTGTAATACACCAGGACCTGACAAAGAATATGAACAAGAATTGTTTAGAAATCATGCAAACAGATTAGTACTGTACTGGGACATGAAAGGGAACAGTGTAGTTAGCTGTTCATTACCCCAGGAGTTCTTTTCACTTTACAAATCGAATCTAATACCGCATGTTAGTTTAACTAAAAAGGAAGATTTAAAATGGATAAACCTAGGAGAAATAAATCACAAAATGGGAAAAACAGACAGAATCAGAACTGTCAGAACAGGGAATACAAAAACAGAAACTGAATTGGATAACACAAACACATCCAGCTGTACACTTGCAGTCCAGCAAAGACAGCTGAGAAGCCCTCTTATTAAAAGAGGAAGAAAAAGCTTTGTTAGACATACCAGAAACTCTCTGGTCAACAGGAAAGTCAGATGTAGGACTTATTCGCACAGCAGGACCAGTTACTATCACACCAAAGTCAGCATTTAGACCACAAAACAGACAGTACCCCTTGAGAAAAGATGCAGAGGCAGGTATTAAACCAATCATAGCAGCTTTACTTAAGAAGGGAATACTGGTGGAATCTCCTGATTCGCCATGTAACACACCCTTATTCCCAGTTAAAAAAACAAACGAAGAATGGCGTATGGTCCAAGATTTACAAGCTGTAAATGACGCAGTAATACCAAGAGCACCTACAGTGCCAGATCCACATACCTTGTTGAATGATTTAAAACCTCAACAGAAGTATTTATCTGTGGTAGATATCAGCAACACATTATTTTCGATACCGATACACCCTGACAGCCAGTATTGGTTTGCATTTACATTTCAGGGGAAGCTGTATACATATATGTGACTACCACAGGGCTATAGTGAAAGCCCAACGATATTCTCACAAGAGATGGCAAGTAATTTAGCGGGATTTATCCCACCGAGAGGTAGTCAAATTTTACTTTATGTTGATGACATTCTGCTGGCCGCCCCTACCCAGTGAGATTGTAAGGAAGATACTATAGCATTATTAAAATTCCTAGCAGTTGAAGGACACAAAGTAAGCAAAAATAAATTGCAGCTTTGGAGAAAACAAGTGAAATACCTTGGATATGTAATATCCAAAGATGGCAGAACATTAGATGAGGACAGAAAAGTAGCGATCTTACAAGCACCTAAACCCACAACCAAGAAGGAAATGATGTCCTTCCTGGGTACGACTAATTTTTGTCGAAGCTGGATCCCAAACTATGCTTTGGAATCTGCACCTTTAACCGACCTGATTTTTAAGAAGCCTATGGCAGCACAAGATTTAATACAGTGGACACCAGAAGCAGAATTAACTTTCTGCAAACTGAAATAATTGATAGCATCATCATTAGTTTTAGGATTACCAAATTATCACAAACTTTTTTTCAAACTGTAGATTGCAAGCAAAGTTATATGACATCAGTATTGACTCAACAGCATGGGGACAAACAACACCCCATTTCTTATTATTCATCACAACTGGACCCAATGGCGCGGTCTCTACCCCACTGTGTACAAGCAGTAGTTGCAGCTGCAATGGCAGTGCAGGCTTTAGCCTCAGTAGTGTTATTCCACTCTCTCACATTGAGAGTGCCTCATGCAGTCGCAATCATTTTACTGCAAGAAAAAGTAGCATATCTTTCCCCTGCTAGGCATCTTTCTTGTATGACTATATTGCTGAGCCAACCTCACATGACAATTGAACAATGTACTACTTTGAATCCGTCTACCTTGCTCCCAACTCCTGTGGATGGCACACCCCATAACTGCCTGCAGGTAATTGAGCAAAAGACACTGCCTAGAAAAGACCTCACGGATGTTCCCTTGGATGATGCCGAGGTTACATATTATGTGGATGGCTCATGCAAAAGGAGTCCTACAGGACAGAACCTAACGGGTTATGCAGTAGTTTCTGATACTGAGATTGTAGAAGCGAAACCTCTACCACATAGCTTATCTGCACAAGCAGCAGAGTTGATTGCCTTGACATGGGCATGTACCTTAGCAAAGGGTAAAAGCATAAACATTTTTACAGACAGCCAGTATGCTTTTTCTACTGTACATGTTTTTGCACAACAGTGGAAGAATCGAGGAATGGTGACATCTACTGGCAAACCGATTAACCATGCACAGTTTATTTTAGATTTGTTAGATTCTATTCAGTTGCCTCAGAAAGTAGCTATTTGTAAATGCATAGCTCATATAAAACAACAAGATAGGATTTCAAAAGGCAATGCGAGAGCTGACACAGCTGCAAAGCAAGCAGCTTCAGAAGCATTTCTTTTGAACGAGGAATTACAACCTTCTGAGATTTTAGACTTAGAAATGTTGAAAACAATGCAGACACTTACTACACAAGCTGAAAAACAAAAATGGAAAAAACGAGGAGCAATTCTCAAGGAAGGGCTGTACATCTCCAAAGAGGGAAAACCGATATTACCGTCTAATTTATTTAGATATGCAGCTTTGTTGAGCCATGGACAGAGCCATGTCTCTACAGGGAGGATGGTACAGTTAGTGAATCGGGTATTCGCTACGTACGGGTTTACAAACTACACTAAAAAATTTTGCCTGTCATGTCACACTTGTAATAAACATCATGCACAAGGAGCATTAAAGCCCAAGCAAGGGAGTTTCCCCACACCACCGTATCCATTTCATACTATCTGTATGGATTTCATAGAATTGAGCAAATGTGAAAATAAAAGTACTGCCTTGTCATTGTGGATATGTTCTCCAAATGGGTGGAGGCCTTTCCGACTAGTAAACCAGATGCAGCCACTGTTGCAAAGACCCTAGTTAAAGAAATTATTCCTAGATTTGGCATACCGGAAAGGATCTACAGTGACAATGGTACACATTTCGTTAACCAAACTATACAACAGTTGAGCCGGTATTTTGGGATTTCTTTAAAACATCACTGTGCATATCACCCTCAATCTGCAGGGTTAGTAGAGAGGCACAATGGAGTTTTAAAGAATAAGCTTAAAAAACTCATAGTTGATACACAGAAGAACTGGGTGTACTGTTTGCCCCTGGCACTGTTGAGCATGAGAACTGTTCCGAATGCAAAAGGATTGACACCTTTTGAAAAGATTTTCGGAAGAGCTTATTATATACCTCAGTGGAAACCTCTCATGCCTGCAGACCAGGAAGCAGATTGGACACTTGCAGAGTATATGAGGAGTATGCTGAATAACAAACATCTTTTACAGTTTAATTCTGTTTCAGATAAAGACCAAACCAAACCATCCAAAGTAGCAGTAGCCCCAGGCACTTGGGTCTGGGTGAAGACAATCAAAAAGAAGAATTGGACGACACCAAAGTGGGAAGGTCCGTATCAACTACTGCTGAGCACGCCCACAGCAGTCAAAATTGCGGAACATTCATCTTGGATTCATTTGACACACTGTAAACTAGTCAAAAACTTTGAACTTGATAAAACTCTTGCTAACACACAGCAGCAGTAGAATGACAAGACCCAGAGACAATAGAAATGCTGAACGACTTCAGCAGTGTTGCATAATCATCTTAATAACTGCATTAGTGACAATGATATTTTTGCTGTGGCTTTTGCTGTGGCCTTTATTTTCTTCAGCCACACCAGCTGGACTGAACAAACATGATTCAACACTCATAGACTGGCATCCTAACTTTAACACTTACCAAGCAATCAAATATGTGTATGCTGAGACTTTTAATATTTCGAATTGTTGGATTTGCACAGCTATACCAACAGCATACGGGGGATTATTGATGGCTGCTGTCCCCCTAGGGGTCAATGAGACCTGGGAAAACTTGATTTTTGAGACTACACCTGTAAAATCTAGAGACAAAATTGCATTATTCCTACTTGTTACACAAACAGGAATTGTATGCTTTTTTAAGAATGACACGATTCAAGTAGGTTGGAGCAAATGTAATGTAACGGTTTCTTATAAATGTTATATTAAACTTAAAAATGCTAAAAATACAGAAACAATTTGTGATGCAGGTTATGACTCATACTTTGAGTCCTTGCATAAAACTGTCAGTGATATACAACATAATCCTGTTCTTTTAAAGCAACTGTCTATTATAGATAAGAAAATGTTTCATGCAGGGAAGGTGTATATCAATTCTAAGGTAGAAAACTGTTATTTCATATGTGGGAAAAAGGCATACAAATGGTTGCCTGAGAATTGGTCCGGCAGTTGTTTTTTGGGTTACCTGGTCCTGGCCATACGACACACTACAGCTTTGCCTCATGGGAGAATTTGAAACGTCAGAGACGTTGCAAAGAAACCTGAAAATCCAATTAAGAAACCTGAGAATTCGATGGGACAGATCGTAGCAGGCTGGAGAAACCATAACTCCGTGAAAGACAAGAGTAAACTAGCACACATGGACTTGAGTGACACTATCATATCCTGGGCTGGCATAGCCCCTGCATATGGTGCAGTTAAATCAATTTGGGAACTGAGAAAGCTATCCAAACTTCTCGAGGTCATGAGCAATGCAACTTTTTCTGCTCTTGAATTAATGACTGATGAACTAAATGCGATGAGAACTGTGGTGCTTCAAAACCGCATGGCTCTTGACTTCACCCTAGCGATGAGAGGTGGTACGTGCGCTTCAATCAAAGATGAGTGTTGTTCGTACATTCCCGACAACAAACACGAAATCAACGATCATTTGGAAGTGATTCAGCAAGTGTCAGACATGACCAGGCCAGGCCCGAACCCACTGACGGATTTTTTCCAGAATTTGTTTGGGGGGTGGGGTTCCATCCTAATGAACATCCTGATTGCCATTTGTGTGGGATTACTTTTGTTAGCAGCATGTATTTGCTGTGGTATTCCCTGCATGAAAAAATTAATCAAAGATTTTATAGACATGTCAGTTTCTGAGACTTTGTATCAAAGTACTGAAATTAAAAAACTGTTGAAAAAGGAAACACTTTCATAAGTTTAAACTGAATGACTCTCTTAGCTGCAAATCCTCAAAGGAAGAGGTTAGGAGAAGAAACAAACTGTTTATGCTTTTGAAATAGAATAAAAAGTATTAACAGGGGGGAAATGTTAGAAAAATATGTATTAACATATGTGTGTAATGCTTATTTTAAATAAGGGAAGATTAACCCGTTTTTATTCTATATGCAGCATTAGTTCTATTTGAAACTGAAAACATGCTTTTCTAAAATTGTGCTTTCTGACATTGCAAGATGAACTCTGACCTAGTTTGCTAGCACAGCAAAATACATGTTTATGCTTTGGAAATGTACTGGAAAGCAGGTGATTTTCTGCTAGGTCAGGAAATTAAATGGAGAATAATAATAATTTCTGTAGATCCATTCATTATGGACAATAAGCTCTGTTCATGCTAATGAAAAAGTGCACAAGCTGCAAGAAAGTTAGATACTATAAACAATGAACTGCTTCAGAAATCTGTACTTGCATTGTGCTTGAATTAGCCATAGTACCTAGACTTGTAACATCACATAGCAAGAAAGTTATAACTGACCCGTGGTCGTCAGGGCCATCCTGTTTACTGAAAAATCTTTTTTAAACTTTGAAGAGTCAGCTAGAAATGTGAGAAACATCTGTAAAGTAACAGAATTGTGAACTGGTGGTCTGCTACGTCAGCCGTAGTGGGCAATGCCTTGAAAGAAAGTTATAATAATTGTGACACTTCCTGATTTTAGTCAGACAAACTCTGTAACTGCATTTTTTGTCTCCTTGCGCAAGAATAAAGATACCTGAACTGAACCTTATGCTTTTGGTCTTTTGAAGTATTTTCTTTGACAGGCGACAACGCTACCGCAGCACCACCACCGCAGTCAATGAAATATAAAGTTGTGTGCTAGCAGCAACCTCTTCATTAGTTACAGATCTCTTTAATGTAGAATTATTTAGATGACTTTTACTTCTGCAGAGATTGTGTATATTTACTGATACTGGTGAATTGTAGAAGTCTGAGTAGACTTTTATGATGGAAATATTCTGAATTGGGCAATTTTGTCATTATTGGTGCATGCATTTTGTTTCATTGTTCACTGGAAAAATGTTCAAAACAAGAAATTTAAAATGCCTTCTAACAACTGTACTGTATTATACAAGGAATATAATTTAATACAATCAGGAAGGTGTATCAAAGAACACATGTATGTTTCCTGTGCAGGGGGCCTATGATTTGAAAACAGCCCAAAGTTAATCTTTATCTGCCACTGGCCAGATGTATTTTCTTTGAATGTGGGTTTCAATGCTTTTTCAATGAATGTGAGTTTCAAGGGCAGAGAAATTTTAATGCTAAGTCTATTGCATTGCTTTGTTTAGCATATGTCTGTTAGTGTTTATACTGCAAAATGTAATGTAAAATAAAACTTTTAAATGAAATCCAAATCATTGTAGAAGTAAAGCAGTATGCACATTACAGTGTTTATGGTAAATGGGGCAAATAGCCAAGTAATGGGACATTGGAATAGCTGCAGGGGGACATCCCCATTCGATCATGATTTTGTGAGGGAGGAAGGGCGGCATACTCAGACAGCCCAGGCTGAACTATACCTTTCAACTGTCCAGATTTCTGCAGAATGAATAGATTTTTGCTTCTTATTTTTGGTTTGTTCCTCATAACATTTGTGGTTTTCTGACAAATCATTTAGGAATGAAGTCACCAAATAATGACAGACATTGAGTTTCAGACTTCATACCCTTCAGAAAAATGCATGCAAGACCTGTTATTCTGTTAACTGTCTAAGTTTATACAAGAGCAACTTTTAGTACTGTTTGTATGTTCTCCCAATATATTTGGCCTTGTCCAAGTCTCCTGTGTTAAGAGGTATGCGCAAATAAATCGCTTTATAGAATTAGGTATATCCAAACCTCTCAATTGTCCCCAATTTTGGCTCAAAATGTTGCTCTCCCCCTAATAATTCCTCTGCAAAATGGCAAATTTGGAAGAAAACGCGGAGAGCGTACAATTAATAAATAATTGTAATGATCAGAGTTAAAGATTACTTTTAATTTCAAAAATGCATGTATATTCTCTTATTTTGTCAGCTGCTTGAGTTAACAGTACTCATATTAAGAAAGTGTACCTTCTTTGACAGGTTCCCAACTGTATTGTCTGGCTATTTTATATTTTTGCATCACAATTTTGGTCCGTTCTTCATAAAATTGTGGTTTTCTGGCAAATTAGTGGCAAATCATTAAAAATTGAAGTTAGAAAATAACGACAGACATTTGAGTTTCAGATTTCATACCCTTCAGAAAATTCATACTAATGCAAGACCTAATTATCTTTCAAAGTTTATGAGCAATATTTACAAATTGTCCTAATTTTTGAGCCTTTGTCCCACTTCTATTTATGACTTTGTCCAGATTTCTTGCTCTGAGGTTGAGAGGTATGACAAATGTGTCAGGGCCATCACCGTCAGACAGAGACATTTCAAATTGTGATATACTTAGTGCACCCCACTCCCCCACGTAGTGACTCTGGATGTGTCCAAGCAAGGCAAGGAGCAGTTATGCAGTCTTAAGTGTGCAGAGTATCCCCCCATCCAAGGTAGACACAAGTACTACAGTGGCTTTTCATCTGTCCTTGATTTTGCAGAATGTTCTGGTTTTCTGTCATATTTTTATAATGTTGATTTATGCTTATTCTTATTCAGAAAATGCATGTTGTTGCTGTGCCTGTTGCTCCTGTTTAAGTAGCAATGCTTTAATGACCATCAGGTAAGCTTGTCTGAGACTGTAAGATCCAAGTAAGCTTTAATAATTATACTGTTAAAGAATTACCAACATTGAAAACCTTTTTGTTGTTGCCATGCAGATAATATTTACATAACTAGATAGTGTATAAGTCTTGGGTATTAAAATGCATATGACAGCATTTGTAATAAAGGACAGGGTTACAGTATTTTCAGAAGCTCATTACATTTGTTGGAGACTTGCAGTCATCTCTGCAGGCTTTACCCGTAAACTAAACAGAATGCCAATCTATCGTGTGTGGTCCATAACCTGTGCAGTAATCCTTTAAGCAATTTATCTTGAGCTTGTTTCTTGTTTGCTGTTCATTTTTTACTTTGATCACATTTTCCCCATGAAACATTTAGTTGTCAGACAGCAGGTCTTTTTTGGATAAGAAACATTTTTACAAGTGGGGGTATCACAGAGATTGATACTTTTAGCATGTTACTTGGTACGTTTATAAAGCTAAATATAAATTAGAATTAGAACTCCAGTGCAAAGAGAAGTGGTTTGACTTGAGTGTTGTTTGTTTTTTTATACTTGATTTTGACTGGCATTACAGTAATGTATTTAAAAAGTAATTTATTTTTTTCATACCTCACAACCTTTTTGTTTCCATCCAGATATTAAGTAAGCTGTCATATAGCCAATGCATTGAAATATGTTTTTTTTCTTCTACACTTCATTTTGTCTTGATTGGACTCTCATAATGATGGTTTGGCACCCAGGGTAGCATATTTAATTAACGTTCCCAGTTTTTGCGGTTTTTAGCATAGCCCCACTCCTTTCTAGTTGACCACACCCCTTCCCATTGGCTCCACCCATTCAGCTGTCTCCTGCAGCCCCCCCCCTTTGATTTGAAGCCACCAGCCGCCACTGCTGCTCAGCATTTGGCATATCATTTTGATTTTAGGCTAGCGATGCACATATGCTGCACTGTTTAACTGTAAATGGTTCCAATGTCTGCTCTTACATTGGCTTGATTCTTGGTGCTTGTCATGATCAAAAAACAGTAGCTACCCCTAAAACTTAGCACTAGTGCAGTTATTTTAAAATGCTGGTACCACATCGCATTGAGCAGTAGAAGCAGGAACTTTAATGACAAGTACAAGGCTGCCAAGAACACAGAGCAGAAAACTGTAGTCTAAACCAGTTCGCAGAAAAGTAATGTGTTGTCTGTCGCTCTTTCCAAAGGATCCAAGTCTGCAGTGTAATCTGTAGAGCTGCCTGACTCTTCATGCTTCTGCTGTTTACTTTCTTCTACTATGCAGAGAAGACTGTCACCAGCTACTGTATGTGACTGTCACTTCTGTAACTGATGGTCAAGACTATGCTGCCCAAAACAAGATCGAGTTGCTGTGAGCTGTGGGTAACCAAAATAAGATTTATTCTTTTTGCTCCTGCCTACATCTTTTCTTGGATTTTCTTTATTTAAAGAAGTGTTGTAAAAGGAAATGTTATGGGATATGTTTGTTAATGAAAAATGCTGATATGAAAGTATTTAAAGTAACTGTAGTTAAAAAAAGACTGAGCTCTGGTAGTAAGTTTAAGTAGCAGCATTATCTGTGCTGCATGGATGCTAGTACTGCATCATCCATCCACCATCAAGTAAGTATGTCTATTATCTTAAAATCCGTAACAGAATAGAATGCAAGCTTAGCTCTGTTTTAGATGATATCCCTAACATCATCATGTTACAGTCTGTCTGTCTGTCTACAGAGAAGCTGTCTGTTTCTTCCTATGCCTCCTACTCCTCCCTTAACTTTGTCCCAAGAATTCTGCCTTGTATAAAATTGCTATATGAATTTCTCAGAACATGGTTTACATTACAGGTTATGTGCTCAGTTTTTAAAAAAGGATAGTCTTTAATATATTAGGGGAAACCGGTACTGCCTTAACCTCCATTCTGTCATGGTTTTAAAAAGGTGTCAGGTGTTAAGGGATGACAGCCCCTTAGTAACACAATAACCAATATAGGTAAGTGGGAGTACGGATATTAAATCATCGCCATTGTTTCCTATTATACAGCTTTTGTTATATTCTTGAGGAAGCCAAAGACATGCGAACATGACATCATGAGTGATGGCTTTGCAAAAATGTTTTAAGGTACACTGAGGTAAAGGAGGCAGCTATAGTAAAACATTGTTTAGAAGTTAATAGTATTTTAGTGTTAGTAGTATTATAATATTACATTAAACAGAAGAATAATATTGCACTAAAGAGGAGCATAATGAAAGTGACTCGGATAGAACTATTTTGTTATCTGACACACAAAATGAAGGAGTTACATTAGAAATTAAGTATGATTTGCTGAAGAAGGAAGTGTGGACTCTATGACAGAATAAGAGGAAGGTGGGAAATACCCTCTAGGAACTGTAATAAAAAAAGAAACACGAAAAGACTTGAAAACAAACAGCAAAATAAAAGGAATAATGTGTATACTGTTGCTCTGATTGTAAGGAATATAAAAAATGGTCTTAAAACATTCGGTTACTTTCAAATGGCATGATCAGATTGTAGATGATATAATATGTTCATTTGATATGATATTAGGTATAAGATTGATTACAGGAAGTAAGAAAGATTTATTTAAGGAAGTGTTGTGAAAGGATGTAGTCTGAACTTTTGGTCCAGACGAATGTTATGGGATATGTTTGTTAATGAAAAATGCTGAAATGAAAGTACTGAATGTAACTGTAGTTAAAACAGATTGAGCTCTGGTAGTAAATTTAAGAAATAGAAGTGGGTTTTTGTAGGTAATGGTTTGTATCCATAAATATGAGCATAATAGTTATAGAAAACATTCACTATAATTTGAGGAAAGGGTGTGAAAGACTGGAAATGGTGATTATATTTTGTGCCAGTTTAACTAGTTTTTAACACAGCTTAATTCAAATTTTCATCTTTATCATTTTTCGTACTCTTTGCCTTCCATATTTTTACATTTCTTTTTCATTTGCTTTATTTCTTGCCATATATAATCATATTTTCATCAATAACATTCTTATCACCATACTGCTTTTTGTTTGTCATTTTAACACAAATAATTCATTAAAGCTGAAAGAGTTCATATCACCATACTTCCATGTACCTTAAAAAATCAGCTACCCATTTCTTTCATATTCTATGCTATTCTACTTTTCACTGGTTTTAATCTTGAACTTGACAAGACACTAAAAACAAATTCTCAAGAAATTCTAATAGCTGTTTTTCTATAAAATTAGCAAACCATATATACACCTCCTCTTCTTCTTTCAGCTTTTCCCAGTTAGGGATCGCCACAGCGGATCACCTGTCTGCTCATGATTGGCAATGGAGTTTTATGGTGTTGAGTTGCCAGCCTGGCACCCAACCTTCCACAGAAGGCACACACATGCACGCACTCACACCTAGGGCCAATTTAGAGTGTCCAATCCACCTACAGCATGTCTTTGGGATGTGGGAGAAAACCAGAGCACCCAGAGGAAACCCACACGACCACAGGGAGGACAAGTAGACTCCGCACAGAAGGTACCCCAGCCGAGGATCGAACCGGAGTACCTCTTGCTGTGAGGTGGCAACGCGAACCACTGCACCACCGTGGCCACCCGATATATAAACCTCCTAAGTAAGCTAATTTCCCCCAAAATATATACATTTAACACATTAACCTTTTTTCTTATAGACAATTAAAATATTTTCCTCCCACTCTGTCAATCTTCTTATTTGTTTTCTACAGTTTACTCCATCATTCATCCCATAGCTGGTATTTTCCAAGCCTCACATTTCATACACTAATTTATTTTTTTGTTAAGTAAATTCCTTTCTCTTATCCTTACTTTTTGTTAATACTAAGTCATCTCCATATGATATCATTAACGAGATTCTTATTCCATCGTTATCTTTCCATCTTGCTTCTTCTAGACTGTTCTCAAAGGTTTTTTTTATGTCTGCATTCATCACCACCAGAAACAACTACATACTCTACATATTTATTTGACACCCTTGTTTCACCTCTTTCTGCGTTAATCTTTTTTCCTTACCATCCATTCACTATCACAGACACTAAAGATACTGCTTAAACTGACTTAATAATAACTGTTAACATTGTCTTCCCATACTGCATTATTTCAAAATATTCCATATTTCATTGTAATGTATGATATCAAAGGCCACATCACAAGTCACCATTCTTCTTTCACTTTTCCCATGTCCTATATTTCTTACTACCACTTTTATTTCCATAAGTATTACACACATATTTCTTTTCCTTACTCCATGTACACTATTGGTTATAATTCATTCAAAGTCCTTATCATTATTTTCTAAATAATTTTCATAAAAAATTACAATCTGGAATCCATTTTTTTTATTTCTTTACCATTTTTTCTCTTTAAGCCATTCAATTATGAATTCCAAACATCCCTGCTTTTCTGACTCAGTCACATCTTCCCAAAAGTCATACCTAAAACATTTGGGTTTTTTACCTCTTTTTTTATTGTCATATAATGATAATAATAATAATAGAAATAACAACAATCATTTCTTAATGTTTATATTTTAATTCCCAGTCCTTGTTTTCCATATACTGCATTTCATGTCATTATATTTTGCTACTTTGCCTAAAGACATCACTGCTTCTTCTTTTTCCTATCAAAAAATATTGTGTCCAAACAATATTTTAATTGTTTTCTTATTATATTCATATAGTTTTCTCTCCTCTTTCTCATAGTTTTTACTTTCTGCCTCCAGTAGTTTCTCACAATGTCCCTTTTGTTTCTAATATTTTGCTTTCTCTTTTTCCTTTCAATTATATCAGAATGCTTATTTTTTGTTTCTTTTACACATTAACCACTAGTATACTCTTGTAAAAACATTTCATTGTTAAATGTTCCTTCCACAGTTCCTTTCTTTCTTTTATGCAAGTACTCCTTAGTTATTACATATTAACTTTTTTATCTCTTTTCCGTATTTTATTTTATTTTTATTATTTTCCAATGTTCAGTTATGACTGTCCATATTGCTCTATGGTCAGAAAAACTTGCTTCTTTAATTCATCTGTTAATTTCTATCATATCCTCTGAATATATTTCATAATATGTTTCTATCTCTAAATTCACTTCTTTTTCCTAACCAAAATCAACCACATTATCTCTTCTTTCATTATTTTAATATCCTGTATCATTTTGCCTTCTTTAAATTACAATTAAAACCACCTAATATAATTAGAAATAAGTTGATTATCACATTTTTTATCTCCTCAAGCATCTTTTTTCTATACCCATGTAAACACAACACAGTTACTTCACTGGCTTCATTTTTAATCACACATGACACTCTACCTAATGGTGTTACCATAACATCCAAGATTTTCACGTCTTCATTCTTAACAAGTACTGCAGTTCTAGAGCATATATCCTCCCCTATTATCAATACTACACTTCCCTGCATCAACTCAAAGCTTTTCTTTTTTCTTGTATCAATACACCTTATATCCTAGAAAACAAATTATATCCATATGAATCCTTTTTACAACTTTTATACACAACCATTATTCTCACATCATTCTTTATGCTCTTTATGTTTATGAAACCCACATTACTTTTAACCTTTTCCTTTTTTGCATATATTGTAACTCATCTTTGGTTTTCATTTTTCTTCTCCTCACCCTACCAATACAAACTTTGTTACCTGACATTCTGACCCTCCATAAGCCCCCCACTTTGTGTTCCCTATTGAAATGTCAGCATTCTGAGTGCCAAAAAGCTGAAAAAAAGACCAAAAACCTGGAGAAGAGTGAATTCTGAAAATGGGTCTTCTCCTTAAAACGTATTTTGTAATGGGTGATAAGCTACTCTGCAATCCCCCTCACTCCCCCCAAAACTCATATATACCAACCCAAGTTTACCATACCTCAGAGAAAAAGGAATATTCTAAGAAATGGCAATTCAGGACTTAGTATATGTAAGCCCATTCTTTCAGCCATTCAATCTCTGCATTTTGGGACTCGTAACAGGCCCTGACATTTCAAATGGTTACCTGCCCTTTGTCTTCCTCTTCATTGTCAGGTACATCATATTTATTTTCTCTCAGAACCCCCATTATTTTTTCTATTACATTTTCTCTTCCCATATTTTCAAGTGGCTGTTTTTTGCCCTTTTGTCTCGGTTCTCCCTTTCCCATTGTGCATTAACAGTTCCAGTTCTGTTTCCTTATTTAACATGTGTTCACCTTGACCCCTTGATTCAGTTTGTTGCTTTCACATTGTTCATTATTCCTTTCTTCATCTATTCTTAAAGGACAATCAAACCAAAAAAGTCTACAATTCTTCCATGAATAACCACCACATTGCCCACACAATCTTTCATTACAATTCGCCACAAAGTAAAAAAAAACCAAAAAAAAAAAACGTGGGTTAGCCTCACTATTTTTCATTTCCCTTTTTTTGTTCACAACTAGCACACTGGACACACAATGCATTTGTTTGCCATCAGCATTTAAAGTTACCCATCCCTCCCAAGCACCGACTGGCAATTTTCTGTCATCCAGTACTTGGTTTTATATTATGCATTTTAAAATACTTTTGAAAAGTATATTTTCAGTTCATTTTTATCTATACTTGAAGTTTTAAAGTACATTAACATTTTTATTTTTGCTTGCAAATTTAAGTTATGGTAAACATGCTAATTACAGGGACAAAACTTTTTTTCATATTCATTTACAAATTGTTCTGCAAAAAAAGTTTCAAAAGTTACATCACAAAAAAGTTTCTGTAACTAAATGTCGTAGGCCTCTGTCTGTTATTTTAAATCACAGTGGATGCATCCCTTTGCACTGAAAAGATGGCTAGATATTTCCATTTTTAAATATTTTAATAATGTTTCATAAAAATAACATAATATATTTTTAACTTTTTAATTTGTTGAATGTAAGTCAGGATTTATTTTAGCAGTTCTGATAGAAGTTATTAAGAGCACATTTTTCCTCATGTTTTGCTTTTAAAGTCTTGCTATTTAGTCTTAAAAAAACAACTTGTTGAATACATGATGGTTTGGTAAGATTCTATGATTTGTTCAGATATGCATTTTTAAATAAAGAGTATTGTAATGTTTTCATCTTTAGTATTGGCATGAACTAAATAATTACATTTACATACTTCCAATGTGCAGTAATTTTTGACCTATAATACTAAAGTTTGAGTACTATATGCAACTTTATTTTTTGTAGCTTTTCCTTTGTTACAGATATTAAATTAACCCTAATGCAATGTTTCTTTAATCTAAATTGATATACTTTTGTTTGGCTTTGATTTGTTATTTTCAGCCATTCCCATGTCATATGGAATGATTTTTGAAGCTTATTGATACAGTATAATGCTAGTTTGTTGCTTTACTAGATTTATCTAGTAATGGGTCAATAAGAGAATTATAGTCACCCCTTATGATAATTTCTGAGGTGACTAAGTATGTTGTGCCAAGGGTGTTGTTTTCTCTGAACCATTGGTTAAAACTGCTAGAGACAGAATAAACCATGCCAGAGGATTTATAACCCACAGGTGTTATATCAGGAACCTGAAAGGCAATTTCCCCAGGACTTCAGAATACCTTTGTAAACAAGCTTGAAGTACTAGGTGTAGATGGAATTCATCTAGGTGGTTCATAAAACAGAACGATCTAAATTTTCCAAATCAGAATGTTTTTTAAACATACTGAACCAAAACTGCAGTCTTCCAGAGGTTATCCCCACTAAGTATCCCATTGCCATCAATGAAATTAATTTACATTAGTTTCAGAGTCGACCATGAGGGAAAGAAACACAAAAGTGGTGTGCTCTTGTCAAAATATTTATATAAATGCAACAACAAAACATAATTCACCTGTAAATATATTGTAACAATGTTCTGGAAGCCAGAATGAATAGAATGGAATTTATCTGCCCAAAACAATGCATTCTGACAATATTGGGACAAGTATTGTCATTAAATAAAAGAAAAAACAAAACAACAAAAAAAAGCCTGACACAAGTTAAAAATTTTGAGCTACACAAAGACAATCAAAATGGAATGGTTCACTAGGGCCTTAACATTTGGAAAAAAAATACAGTCTTCAGTTTCAGATGTGCTACAAGGTCTTTTCATAGCTGGTAACTTAGTAGTCTTGTATCATGGGTTCAGACTTTTTAAAAAATCAGTAAACACTCCTGGAAAATTTAAAAGAAAAACATGAGTGAAGAAAGTAACTGTAACTTTTTGGTAGGATACTTTCAGATGAAAACAGCAATAAGAAACTATCTGACAATCTCTTTCCTAGGCAAATAATCTAATAACAGTAAAATAAAAAAAATAAAATTTGAACAATCAGAAAAAAATATTTGAAGGCCACACCACCATAAATTGTTGCTTGTTATGACCTATTTTGAAATTATTTACTCTTTTTGTGTTTCTCTGTAGATACACATAGCCTTGCCAGCTAGCAAACGTTAAACATGATCTGTTTGAAGCATACGTAGCTAGTGATGAATTTAAAATATAATAAATATTGTATCTGTAATTGTTCTCTTCACTTTTATAGCAAATTATTGCATTTTGATACTTTATTAAGCACAACAAATTAAATACATAGGTAAACTCTGAAATATCAGACTGTTACTATACTAATGACCCAAGGGGCCTTTCTAAGCATAGTGAAGTTTTCCTGAAAGAATAATGCTGTCCTGCATTCAAATAGGACATTGAGGGTCAGGCATTCATAAGCTACCTCTGTCCATAAGGGATGTGGGTCCAGGCTCAGTGTAAATTTCCTATTCCTCATCCATTTGTCTAGGTTTTGTTTAAACTGGGTAATAGATGAACTCGGCCTCACATGGATGGGAAGCCTATTCCATAGGAGGAGCAGTCTCTGGGACACATATCTGTCTCTCCAGCATGTTCCGTTTATGTCACATTCAAAATTCAGGTCCCTAGACCTTGTATTTTTGGTAGTCTTTGACTTACGAATATGCAGGAGATTCATAAGTGTGGGGATTATGGATGCCTTGTAAGCCAGGCATAGTTCACCCATCAGCAATCAATAGGAGACTGAGTAGAAGGAAAGGGCTTTAAGGCACTCAGCATACATCAGGTTAGTTATGACTTGTATTCTTTTTGTAATGAACCTTTGAGGTCACGCTCGTTTCTGCCTATGCCTGGTCAGGTACATACCGAAGGGAGCATTATACTGTATGATTGGTCTGATAAGGGGTGGAGTACAGTGAGATAATGACATCTTTGGACCTAGATTGTCATGCCCTTACTTAAAAGTTGTGCAACATAAAAGGATTTCCTCACCACTGTGACCACGTTGTCGTCAAAAGTAAGGGTACTGTCTACATGTGTGCCCAAATCCTTGACCACTGGGTCGACTCTTAAGGATGCATTATCAACATTGTAATTAGCCAGGATGGTTGAATTCCCAAAGTGTACAATTATACATTTATTTGCATTGAGTTTAAGACCCTGGCCTTGACACCATTTATTAGTCAGAAACAGACCTTCTTGAAGAATGCTAGCGTCTGCAGAGGAGTTGATGATAATCCTCAGCTTGCAATCATCTGTAAACTTAGTTAACCATAGACCTTCAGCATTTGCTTCCATTTCAAAGAAGTGGATGCCAAAAAGGAGCAGAGGATCCAGTACCCACCTCCAGTACCCTGGAGGACTGTAGTGACTGGCCTCTTGGTGGAGGTGGCCTCACTTATTTTTCACCTCTTGGGTCCTACTGGGAGCCAGCTGGCTATCCATTGGGTGATAAAAGGGTTTATACCTAAATTAGTGAGCTTGTCTATAATGCCTGAGTGGGGTATTATACCAAAAGCCTTGGCCAGGTTGAGGTAAGCTGTGTGCACAGTCTTACCTTCATCTAGTGCTTTGGTGACCTACTCAAAAAAAGTCCACCAAATTTAATAGTCATTACTTTCATTTCACAAAGCCGAAATGTGATGGGTCCAGTGTTTACAAGTTACCTATGTCCACATTTATCATGTCCATGATGACTCTTTCCATGTCCTTACATATGACACTGGTAAGACTTACTGGCCTGTAGTTACCTGGATCAATGGTTGGATCTTCTTTGTGCAGGGGAATGACTGTAGCCATCTTTCATTCCTTGGGTACAAAACCTGACAGAAGGTTCAAGTTGAAAAGTGATTCAAGTGGGTTGGAGGATTGTGTTATGTAGTATTTCTTTTGGAATATTGGGGGGGGGGGATTAGATTAGAACTCTGGCTCACCTGTATTGTGGGCATTATAATTTTTACTCAGATATTGCAAAGCAGAGACATTTGACATACCATTTCAAAGGTAAGGTTTCTTCAGACTGTTAAAATCTATAGGGCTTATTCTAAAATCCTAATTTGATACTATCCATATCTGTTTGTAGGCCAGTAAACAATAGTCCCTGCCTGAGAAAATGACCAGTAGGACATGTCTCCTATCTATAGTTAGCAGGAAATAATGGTATTCGCTACATAGAAAAGTCTGAAGTCCGCTGGTGTGACCTGTACAAATGTGATACAGCTACAGAGACAGAAATACAAGCTGTATCATATTTACTTCACTCTAAAATTATATAGAAGAATGGGTTTGTTTTTTATAAACATCATAAAATATTTTGTATAATTGAATTGCAGTGTATTGTATTTTTCCTTCATCAGCAGCAGACAATGAGATAAATGGAGACAAAAAGCAATTGTCCCACTGTAGAAAGGTGGGTGGACCAAATATTTTAGACTGGCAGAAAAAAGACAGAAAATCCACCCAAGGATGGCCGATTAATGAAATCCACAAGTGTTCCAATTAAAATGTAGTCCTTTAATATGAATAAAACTTCGACTTGAAAATAAAATGAAAAATAAAAAATCTCAAAACTGTCCCTTGAAGATGTCCGATAAGCACTTTCGACTGTTGTCTTCCTCAGATCAAATATTTTAGACTGAGATGCTTAAACTGTATCATATATTTTGTTAAGCAAATAGCTTTACATAGCAGAAAGGAAAACATTGGATGAAGGGTTGATGAGTCAGGTCAGTACAGATCTGTGAATTGAAAACTACTTCCATCTAAGTCTAGTGTCATTTTCTGAGTAAAAGTTCTTCCTACAGACTGTCTGGAATAGTAAAGGCCTTTGACATGGCTCCTGTCTTCGGGTTATAGCTTTTTCATTTAGACAAGTACAGCAAAATAATTATGTATGTATATAACTGTGGAAATCTACAAGGGTCCAAGAAATCGGAAATTACTATATGAATTCCACAAGACTTGGCACTATAGACGCACCCAGTTGGGCATTATTGCTTACATATACATCTAGTAAATGATGTTTCTGTATCCTTTGGGTGTTGTTGATTACCCCTATTATGCTGGTTGCTGACCTTTCCATGGCACCCTCAGTGGTATATTGTAGAGAAGTGTATCCCCCACATTCAAACATGGATCCTTCTTTGTCTTTGTTATCTGTATTGTATAAACCATGTTGGTGGCAACTGCACATATTGCAGCGATGCTGTGTTATTATTGAAATAATAAGCAGCCCAGTTTGTTCAGGTAAATAAACAGATATGATGCCTTTGTTTGCAGTTAGATATCATAAACTACAGCCACATCTCTGGTAAACGCAGCTAACACTTTATAAACTGACATGCCTAAGCCAAGTGCATTTCTGCTGGAAATTCCAACAGCGTTGTAACTGGCATTCTGTTGGTAATTGTAGAAGTTTGGAGAGGTAAAACTTATATCCTTTCCTTCTTACAGTAAGCAGAGTGGGATTATTTATTTTCATTTTTAAAACAATGTGTTAGGGTAATTTGCTGAAACTGGGCTCATAGAATCATGTTTTTCAATACATGTTCATGACATGCTGAAACAAATTTCACCAAAATAAACTACCTGAGTTCAGAATTAAACTGGTCTGCTTTTATTTGGGATCTTTGCCCAGTGCAAAATCTTTGATGGTATTTATCCTTACTCTATGACATATTGGAAACAGCAATATGGTATACATAGCTTAGACGTAAGAAATAATAAGGGTTTCTGATACATGTATGTATTTTCATTTCTCTACTCTGTCTGGACCACAATCTCTCAGTGAACTTAGTTTCAATGAAATATGATCAGGAAACCAGTCTGGTGAGCTGTGGGTTGATGCACTGCAACCTAGAATAGTGCAATGACATTAACAGCTGCAGATTAGCATTAAAAGGAATTGTAAATGCATTGCTTTTATTCTCATCCCATACTAAGTAACACCACATAATATCTTTGCACTATAGGGTGCTTAGAATATATTAACAGATGTTAAGTGTGATCATATTTCCTGCACAGCATCTCTATGACATTATATTCTGATTCCTGGGTAACACTATGCAAGGCTTTTCAAACATGTCAAGGAAAACTATAATCTGTACAGCATACAGACCAATGCAGTTCTCCTTCTTCAGTCTGTCTGTAGATATTTTGGTATATTTTTTGCGTAATGTTTTTAGAATGTAAACCTTAGCCAGTGCCAAATCTTTGATAATTTTAGGACATACTTATATTTTTAACTGTAGTAATAAGATATGTGAAATATTCGATGTATCATGAAGATATCTACTATGCTGGAGCAGAGAATTACATTTTTTCTATGACAATTCATATAATAATAGCAAGCTAATTAGTTTCTTGGCTGGTTGCCAATTAAAGGAATATTCAGAGAAGCATGTTTTCCTAAATCTGTGTAGTCTCGAATTTAATATTGCCTGATTTGTGATGCAGAGTGAAAGCATAATCTGCTTAAAATTAATTCCCAAAAGAAAATACAGTGAATGCAGTAAAGCTACACCTTGTACCTCCATAAAAGGATTCACCTAAAAAGAACTACACATTTTCAAAAGACATTTTCAACAATGATGTGCCGGATGCATCTTTCTTCTGCCTTATGCTAAGATGTTTATGTGCATTAGAGTTTAGCTGAAGACAGCTATGGCCCTTACAGAGTGAGATGCAGTTTTGCTTTTCAGAGACATCTGTTTCTGGACAGCTTATTATTGCATCTATTCAAGAAGAGCCATGCCACTGCCATGACTTAAGCCAGAGATTCTCTGAAGTGAAACTGCACTGAGCATGTGCAGAGTAGGTGTCACTAACTGGTTGAGGAGCATGTTTTACACACCTAGTCAGTAGACATAATTAACGCAGATGAGGGTGATATTACCCACTGCAACAATACAGTTTTCAAATTAATGCAGCATATCTGGTGATTATTTTGGTGTATCAAGTCTGATCATGTTGTTAATGACTAGGGAATCCATCATCACCTCACTGTATCTATGTTACACAACAAACATTTAGCAATGAAATGTGACACTGCCATCCAAAGGGCACAAAGTCAAAGGTGAATGAGCTTAGCCAGAATGCCACATATATTGTAATATGTACTACATGGGGACTGAATGCCACAGTATCAAAAGACCAATGACAACAGTCTGAGGAATGATCATAAGAAAACATATATACATGAGAGTGACAATATTTATAATGTTTATCCCTTTTCTTGTTCAAATTTTGCTGTCTTTGTAGCTGTAAGTCACAAGTTCACTTCTTTGATATGCCAGCATTTGCTCGACATTTAATTGTGGTTTTCATGTGAAAAGATTATATTATACCTCTTACTTCTCAGATGCACAGGATCAAATGTATTGCTTGTCAGCTAGTTTTTACAACATTTTGAAATGCCATAAAGGTTTCCCATTTATGTTCCTTGCTTGCATTTTATGAAAGCCATCAATGTGTTTTAATTATTTTCCATTTCTAGTTTATTTTGTAGCTCTTTTGAAGTTCATTTGCTTGCTGATTTTCATTTTGGAAACATTTGCATTGCATTATACAAAATGCTAAATTTTAAGTGAAACTCTGTTTATCAAAAATGTTCAGAAATGTTTTTGAAGAGATGTAGGTATGGCTTAAGCTTTCAATCACTGAATTATCTTTGAATGAAGCAAAAACTACCTCCTTCATAGCTGATAGAAAGAGATTTCTTAGACTGCATGCACTGTTTCTACTACATATAACAAAGGAAAGAATTCAGAGAAAAAAATGCCTGCTTTATATATGGTTTCAGGCTAGATATATCAATTTTTCTTATCCGTACTCCAGGTAAAGTTTAGTTTTCTATGAAAGGGGAAAGAAAAAAGTACAGTCTTTGAATGGAGTTAAAAGTAACAACAGATAGAAGTTTTAGTGTATTCTAATTGTGATTGCAGTGTTTTTCTGTGTTATTTTAATCAATTTTATTGTCTAAATATAATGCTTGCAGGTTTTATTTTACTGTTTCAGAAAAATAAAATGCTACCTTCAGATTTCATTTAAATATGCAGTAATTGTAGAGATAGTAGGCAAAGATGTGCAAATCAGTTTATTGTAGGTAATTAATTAATGTGACTGTCCCTTTGAAACCAAGAATAAGAGATACATAAGTGAACAAGTAAACCGATTTCTGCAAAAATGTTTTTCAAAAGAAACATCATTATGTTTACAAATATGTTAAATTTAGTGAACTAAATGTTATTTGCCATTCCAAAATCAAAAACACCTAATCAGCATTAGAATAAAATAATTTATTAAAATATATATATATTGCTTGTTTTAAAGATGAAGTGGCTGATTAATTTTCAAAAAATAATGTTTATCCTGATATATGAAGAATGTGAGATGCATGTGTAAAAGAAAGAAGGGTGTATGTTTTGAATTCTAGTAACAAATGTCCTTACATTTGAATCTTGTCTGGCTTGTTACTTATTTCTACCATTTATGGAGTGTGATAGTCCTCAACTTCTAAACAATACATTACATTGTACAGTTTGAGCGCAAAAATAATATTACCAATTCATGAGTACAGTTTATATACTCAAAGTCATAGTGGAGCAAATTAAACAATCCACTAGCCATGCAAATTCATTCAAATAAAATGTCAGCACCTTTAGAAATCCATGCAAACTGGATTTAAAGGGTTTACATTTAAACTATACTCCAGTGAATTCTTCTCTGTACAACAGCTTAAATGAGAAAATCTATCAGTAATACATTTTATTTCTGAACTTGATAGAGAAGGTTAAATGACCAAATTCAAAAATTACATTTATTGTGATTTATTTCTTCATGAAGCTGAAGCACTGGATTGCAAAGGAAGATGGTTATGTTTCCCTTATTTTACAATAACTATGAAAGTATACATAAACACTATTCCTTTTCTGTCATACTCTCAGTAGGAAATACTTTCTTATTTAATTGTTGTCTTTTATTAACCAACTAACTCCAGTGAAGCAGAAATTGTTTTATGAGGAACACAAAGAGAAATATGTGACACAACAACATTTTAGATAGAATAACTTCAATCTATGACACAAACAGATACAAATGTTCGCTAGATGAAAGTATTTCTTGTCAAGATTCTTATTGTTTTTAAAGAAATTCCAACCTGTTTCCATAGCTCAAAAGTAATTTCATTAAAACTATTTTCAAATAAAACAGTTGTAACAATATGATCAAGCCATTAATTATTTGCTTGCATGGAATAACCATGTAGTCTTGCTGAAATATCAAGAAGCAATGCATTCTAATAATATTTAAGTTTACACATTTTGAGTATAATGCATTTTCAAACATGTAACAGTAATATAAATATATATATATATATATATATATATATATATATATATATATATATATATATATGGGAACACTACTCAATCTCGAACCTTTGAAATCTCGAATTGTGTGTGTGTGTGTGTGTGTGGGCAAGCAAATAATTAATGGCTTGATCATATTGTTACAATTGTTTTATTTGAAAATAGTTTTAATGAAATTACTTTTGAGCTATGGAAACAAGTTGGAATTTCCTTAAAAACAGTAAGAATCTTGACAAGAAATACTTTCATCCAGCCAACATTTGTGTGTGTGTGTGTGTGTGTGTGTGTGTGTGTGTGTGTGTGTGTGTGTGTGTGTGTGTGTGTGTGTGTGTGTGGGGGGCTGTAATGTGTGGATGTGAGTTTGCCTTGTTTGCATGTTTGTGCGATCTCAAAGTTAGAATATTAAAGTAGGGGGGTGTGGGGGGGCGAAGCCCCCCTGCTTATCTTTAGTGTAGGGTGGTTTGTTTGGTTATGGGGCGAGGCTGTGTGTATGTTTGTGTGTGTGCTGTATGTATGTAGTACTTTCGCGATTTTGAATTTTCGGTTTTAATATTTCGGTAATGTGGGGTTTTGGGCTTCGGGATTCAGTAGTGAATATATATATGGATTCACTTTATATCCTGAAATACTGAAATATCGAAATTCAGTATTTCGAGGCTATAAAGTTGAAACCTGAAAACAACAAAAACTCAGAAGCGCGAAATTCAAAATCTCGCACACTGGAGAGTTTGAATTAGTGCTTCTACTCCACACACACACACACACACACACACACACACACACACACACACACACACACACACACACACACACAAACACAGACACACACACAAACACACACGCACACACCCTTCCTTCCCACACACAAACACAAGCCCTCTACTACATAAAAGCAGGGGGGCAGGTCCCCCTGCAACACCCATGTGGGGGGGGCTGTGCCCCCCACACCCCCCTACTTAAATATTCTAATTCCAAGGTCACACTACATACAAAGACACACAAAACACCACCACACAAGCTACATTCTCCTTGCACACATACATCACAGCAACAAAACACACTAACACATGCCACAGCCCCTGCCCAAGACCCTTAACAAATAAACACTTACCTGAATCCACAACCACAGCGAAACACCGGAAACGCTAATTCAAAATCTCCGGTGTGCAAGGTTTTGAATTTTGCACTTCTGACGTTTCTTTGTTTTCGGGATTCCACTTCTTGGGCTCGAAATACTGAATTTCGATATTTCAGTATTTCGAGCTTATAAAATGAATCCATATATATATATATATATATATATATATATATATATATATATATATATATATATATACTACAATGGATCTATACTGGATTGTCAAAAATCTTCTTTCATTGACGGCTTATTCATTGACCCCTATCCATTGAAACTAACTTCAACAAACATGAACATTTTTTACAGGGTAAGTAACCAGTTGACCACTACCCCACTGAAACACAGAATGCACTAAATCAAACCCACCCAAGTGGGGGGCTTTGCCCCCTCCACCCCCAACTATATATACCAACTCCAAGATTGCACTACGATGAGGAAAAGGGAAAAGTTGTGGTGTTGGCCAATTGGTTACTTACCCTGTAAAAAATTAGAATGTTCTCTGAAGTTATTTTCAATGGATAGGGGTCGATGAATAAGCCATCGATGAAAGAAGGTTTTGACAATCTAATATAGACCTTCATTACAAGTGCCTGAATCCTAGTAGCTCATGACTCGTTTCCTCCCAATTGCTCTAATTGACAAGGGCCTTGCCCTAATTCCCACTGGGTGATCCCAGCGAATTACCTAGCTCTTCTAACAGCAATCTTTACTGAACTGCATAGCCCTACCAGAACATGAACTCTAACCCTTAAACGTCAGTCCTGGTCCCTTAACCCTAACCATATCACTCCCCTTCCTAACCTTAAATTCCCCAGTCTTACCCTAACCCTAAAACTCCATTTTCTATCCCCTTCCCTAACACTGATTTCCCTGATCAGGCCCTAAATATAAACTACACTCCCCTCCCCCAACCTAAAGTCCCCAATCTCTCACTAATCCTAAGCTCCCCTACTGCTCCCTAAATCTAAAACTCCCTTCCCACTCCCTAAATCCAAAAACTCCCTTTCTGCTTCATAAACCTAAAGTTCACAAGTTTTCCCTAAACCTAAAGCACCCTTTCCCTAGAACTAACCCCCTCTTCAAATTGCCTGAAACCCTAACCTGCATCCCCATCTGACCCACTCTTTTCCTGCAGCTACCACACTATCCTTACCTAAACATGGCTACTGTGTTCAGGCAAGTTGTGTCCACGCCTCTCTCCACATGGCTGCTGTTCTTCATCCAAACATGTAGTTCAGTTAAAGTAATTGTGGTTGTCCATGTCAGCTACAAGATGCTAGAGTCTCTGGCTGCAAGATAGTGGTCTTTGGATTCCTGGGACTCAGCTGGGACTCATATTCTTGTAGTACATTTATCTTTTATACATACATATATATATATATATATATATATATATATATATATATATATATATGTGTGTGTGTATATAGGTTTACTATCACATTTTCGAATGATCAAAAAAAAAGTTCAAATACTTGAATCTGCAAACCGACTTCCTGCATAGTAATGAGTTAAAAATGTCAAAGTGCATTTAGTGAAAAGATCACATTCGAACTTTTGACATTCTTTTTGCAGTTCAGTACTGCAAATTGTATCACATAACTTTTTTGCAGGGGGGCAAGCCCCCCTGCACCCCCCATGTGGGGGGCTGTGTGCCCCCCCACCCCCCTGCAAATTATATCTTCCAAGTTCAAGATCCCACTACAGTGGAGAAAAGGGTAATTTCCCACTCCCCACTATAGCGTGATCCGTACTTGTATTGTCTACTACATATGTGAGAACAATGTACTCAACACTCGCAGTAATGAAGGTCAGCAACACAGAAGGCAGCCTAATGACTTTCGACATTAACATGTTCACCGAACCTTCATAGGTGTGCACTAGGCTAATGGCCCTGGTGCCTTTACAAGCCTAGCCCATAGGATTAACCTGGCATCGTGCCACCCAACTTTAGTTCCCAGTGCCTCTGTTGAGCAGAGCCACTGGATTTATCCCCGGCATGAATTTTCTATTTCCCATCCACTCATCAAGATTTCTCTTAAAGAGGGCCAGTGAGGTGCTCTGCTTGACATGTATGGGGAGTCTATTCCATAGCATGGGGAGTCTCTGTGTTATGAGCCTGTCCCTCTAGCATGTTCTGTTGATTGTGGTAATGAGGTTGAGGTCTTTGGAGTGTGTGGTGTGGAGGGATTGGGATTTCATTAGATGTAGCATTTCTAACAGAGCTGGGTCAGACATGGCTTTGTAAGTCAAGCAGAGATCGCCTCTAAGTAGGCGATATAAGACAGAGAATAGTTGGAGTTTTTTGAGTCTGTCCATATAGAACAAGTGTTTAAGGCCTAGGATCCTCTTTGTGGGGTACTTTTGCAGCCTCTCCAGCTGTTGCAGGTGTCTAGTGAGGTGCATGCCAAATGGCAATGTGGTGGTCAAAAGAGAGGTTGCTGTCAACCTTTGTTTCCAGATCTCTTATAACTCTTTCTGTGTTCAGTGGACTACCATCAATTTGATAATGTATGGAGATGATGACACATTTTTTGGCATTGAGCTTAAGGCCAGGGTTCTGACACCAGTTGTTGATCTCAGTGAGGCCTTTCTGTAGGATGTCAACATCACTTGGAGAGTTAATAATAGCTTCCAACCTGCAATCGTCTGTGAACTTTGTCAGCCAGAGACCCTTTGTGTTAGCCTGGTCTTCAGAGAAGTAGATACCAAACAGGAGAGGACCCAGGACCGAACCCTGTAGGACTCCACTCATGACTGGTCAGCAGTCTGACTTAAAATCATCTACTTTCACACTGTGGGTTCTATCTGTGAGACAGTTTGCAACCAACCTAGTGATATAGGGGTTGATGTCTAGCTTAGTGATTCCTGAGTGGGGAATGGTATCAAAGGCCTTGGCCAGATCAAGGTAGGGTTGTATGAACCACCTTGCCTTCATCCACAGCTCTGGTGACTGACTCAAAGAAGTTGATAAAGTTGAGCAGGCATGATCTACCCTTCACAAAACCAAACTGTGTAGGATCCAGAGTTTGGAGATTCCCTATATCCTTGTTTATTAGGTCAATGATGATGGGTTCCATAGCTTTGCATATCAGACTCATCAGGCTAATGGGCCGATAGTTCCCGGGGTCTGTAGTCACTCCTCCTTTGTGGAGAGGGATGACTGTAGCAGTGTGCCATTCAGTAGGGACAAAGCCTGAGGTGAGGCTGTGATTGAACAGGGCACACAGGTGAGGTGCCAGTTCACTCTGTAGTTCATGTAGAGCACAACCAGGGATATTGTCAGGTACCATAGAAGCTGTATTCTTGGCCTTCGACAATGCAGCTTTAACCTGTGCTGCAGTAATACTGGGTGTCTGGCAATCTACTGGTATTGGGATTGGTCCTGGGGGGGAGGGGTAAAGTTGGCACTGAATCTGTTGGTCAGTATACTGGTAATATCTGTTGGCTCGGTATAGGAGGTACCATTATGCAGTAGCTCAGAGCAAATCTGGGTATTACCATGGAGATTCCTTACATAACTACAGAAGGCCTTGTGGTTGTCTTTACTATCTGCTACAATTCTGTTCTCAAAGCTAGCTTTGGAGCATTTGATGAGGGATCTCAACTTTTTGTTGAGGCTGATAAGGGAGTTTTTCTCGTCTTGGGACTTCACCTTATTCTGCATCAGTTTCCTTTTTCTGTTGTAGAATTTGTTTATGGTAGGGTACCGCCAGATTGGCTTCCTTTTTTTGGAGGAGAGCGTCTTAGTTCTATTGGGTATGGTGAGATCAATGCATTTGTGTACTTGTTCGTACAGTGCATTGGTGTATGATTTGGCGGTCATGCAACTATTCTCCATTTGCATGGGTGCCATAATGTTAGCCATCTCTGTTTTTATGAGCCCAAAGTTAGCTTTGGAGAAGGTTTTCATGGTGGTTTCCTTTGCAGGGGGGTGGGGGGTGGGAGGGATGTGGATATCTAAGGTGATTAGTTTGTGGTTGGATCTAACCAGGGAGGAGTTGACTACTGGTGTAGAGCAGCGGTCGCCCATTTTGGTAATGACCAGGTCAAGGATATTGCTACCTCTAGTGGGGGTAAGAACGAGCTGGTCCCGGGCATTGGAATTAATGAATTCCAGGACAAGTTGGGCAAATGTATTGGTACATGAGTAGCTTTCCCAGTTAATGGAGGTGTAGTTGAAGTCGCCCAGTATGAGGGTATTAGGTTGGACCCTAATATTTTCCAGGGTGCTTAGGAACATGGAGTGTGAGTCTTGAGACGTGGTTGGAGACCTATAACAGGCTACGACCTGAATTGCTGTCTTAACCAATGTTAGCTGCACCTGTAGTATCTCAGATGCGTTATTTTGGGCTACCAGTCTGAAGGTGTGTGCATCCTTTGTGAATATGGAAACACCACCGCTTTTGGAGCTTTGGTCCAAGTTCTGGGGCCGAAAGGTGTGGAATGAATTGTAGCCTGGTAGTGCAGGGGGTGCTTTCTGCTGCCTTGAACCAGGTCTCTGTTATGGCACAAATGTCGATGTTCTCCATTTTAAGGAGTGCTTCGAACAAGTGCATTTTGAGATTTAGACTTCTAGCATTGAGCAGCATGACCCTCAGATTGCATTTGTTTGCATTCATTCATTCTACATTTTGCTAGTAAACTATATATATATATATATATATATATATATATATATATATATATACACACACAGACGTATACACACACACACACACACACACACACACACACACACACACACACACACACACACACACACGTATGCACATATGTGTGTAACTACGAATGTATAAAAAGAAATATTCACTGTCAATTTTTTCATGCTATAGTCTTGGAAACTTTCCTAAAATGAATAGGACATGATGTTACTAACACTGCTTTAATGGATTGCTAAATATAAAGCTGAAGGTATGAATGGACATAGAGGAAGAAGATCTTGTCATTTTTTATTCAGAAAATCATGGTCATGATGAAAAGTCGTCCTTCTTCCTTGACTGGAATACCTATTAGTTTAGGTTGCCAGTTAATCATTTAGCTGCAGTACTGTCTTTGTTCTCTGATTCAGGAGGTTTTGTGATTATTATTTGTATTCTGTTTTTTTCTCTTGTTTGTTTTCAGTATTAAACAATCAGCTGTTTATTGCATGTGTATAAACAGACGGTCTTAGTATTTTCTTAAGTTTCTGCTGTGTCATTGCTGGATTCTTAACCAGTTATTTATTGCTTGCACTCAAGTATCAGTTCCCTTGCTGTGGTATACTCACCAAGCTTTTTATGGTTTACGTTGAACATTTATAGTTTTAGTGCTCTGTCCTTTTCAGATCACTTGAGGAATATGCGGCAATACTGGCAAATTTATTTTAGTGTCCTGAAAAGGTTATCCATGGTCACCTCTTAGGTTTTGGTTCGAGCTAAGAAGCATGAATTTAAGTTTGTGGAATGACAGGTAAATTAGCCACTTCCGTGATGGTTATCGAGCATGCATATTTCTTCTTATGAGTGTATCTATATATATATAAATTTACAGGGAAGTAAATAGTGTGGGAAGAAATAGCCAGGGAATTGTTATGGCTAGGCTTGTATAGGCCCTAGGGCTGATAGCCTAGTACCAACCTATGAACCTATACACACAGAAACAGACATACAGACACATTAGGTATATATATGGTTCTACCTCACATAAACGAAACACCACAACACCGACAACGCAATCACCGACACCACATAACCGACAGTACAAAAACACGAAATCCCACATGCCCGACAACGAAATAACCGGCGGTACACAAACACGAAACCTCATACACTTCACACACCACAATCAACAACCTAAACACATTCCCCGTCCAAAAACCACATACACAACACAAGCACACCAAAATCCCTACAAACCCACACTAAACCACACATACACAACTACCTACAACCCTGACCCAAACCCTAACCCTAAGGTCCGTCACTACCGACACTTACCTGACCCGGCTCCCTAACCCTAACTCACTTATCCCGCCCTAACCCAAACACAATCACTACCGACACTTACCTGACCCGCTCCTAACCCTAACTCACTTATCCCGCCTAACCCAAACACAATCACTACCGCACACTTACCTGACCCGCTCCTAACCCTAACTCACTTAACCCACCCCTATCCCCACTTACCTTACTCGCACCCTAACGTCCGTCACTACCGCATACTTACACAGCCTTTTCCCATTTCGGCATCCTCGGCGTCGGTGCTTTCATCCGTCGGGTCGGTCTTCTGCTTGTCGATCTTCTTGGTCCCGTGCCGGTCTTCTGCGCTGTCGATCTTCTGGGGCTCGCGATTTCCCTGTCGATGTTCCGGCGTGTCGGTGAAGTGAGGTAGAACTATATATATATATATATATATATATATATATATATATATATATATATAGTTCCTTAGAATCTCGAAATACTAAAATCTCAAATTTCAGTATCTCGAGACTATAAAGGCGTATTTTTAAAATAGCGAAAGTGCATAATTGCGAATTAGAATATCTTGAATTCGCAGTTATAGCTTTACGCTACGTTGCTTGCTGTGGTTTGTGTGGATGGTGCCCATGTCATGTATGGATTTAGGTGCGATTTAAGGTAAGTTAGTGTTTTGTAAGGGTTTTGGGTGGGAGTATGGATGTATGTGAGTGTGTTTGTAAGTTGTACATGTGGGTTAAGGTAGGGAGGGGAAGGTATGAGTGTATAAGTGTCGGATGTGTTGGTGTTTGTATGTGTGTGTGTGTGTGTGTGTACGCACGCACGCGAAGGACTGTAGAATGTCTTGGTGTGAGTTTGCTGTGTTTTCCTGTTTATGTGATCTCGGAATTAGTATATATTAGTAGAAGTGTGTGTGTGGGGGGTGCAGCCCCCCCACATGGATATTTAAATTCGAGATTTCAATATTTCGAGATCATAAAGGGGAACCATATATATATATATATATATATATATATATATATATATATATATATACACAAATGTGTTACCTTTAGTTAATCGACAGCCCACATCACCGAAACCAACTTCAACGACATGTCATATTACTGACAACTGGTGACCCGATGTTTCCCACACGGTAAGTAACCGTTTGGCCATCCCTAATTCAAAAATTACCACTAAAACAAACCCACCAGTGTGGGGGGATACGCCCAACCCCACCTCCCTAGGTGGGGGGCTTCGCCCTCCAAACCTCACCTTAATGAATATTCCATCTCCGAGAATGAACTGCCATGGGGGTAAGGGGCAAAGTTCAGGATGATTGCCAAACGGTTGCTTACCATGTGGGAAACGTCGGCTCACCAGTTGTCGGTAATATGACATGTCATTGAAGTTGTTCGGTGAAGTGGGCTGTCGATTAACTAAAGGTAACCTATATATATAGATATATATATATATATATATATATATATATATATATATATATACATACACACACACACACACACACACACACACACACACACACACACACACACACACACACACACACATATATATAGATATAACAGAGTGAGAGATAAGGATAAAAGCAATATAGTCCACACTTTACCTTTTCTCCAGGACCTGCCCTTGCCATGACCCCACCTAATCTTCCTTCCCTTTATCTACCCTCAAAAGGTCCATACTTAGTACCTCATTACACCTCTCTCTCTCCAATGTGTCTACTATGCATTTGCATAATTTCATAAAAACAAAAACATTTTATTATTGACCTATTGAACTATATCAATGTAAAATTATGTTACTAAGCTTCTTTTTAATGCAACTTTAACTTTATGCATGTAACCCAACATATGTGAATCTTTTTGCTATAACTGCTATTATATCAATATTGTTTAAAATTGTACTTGTTTAAAAATGTACTACTGGAGCTTTTCTCCTTGGGTCTCCACTGAAAATGGTCCACAAGACCAGTCGGACAAACCCGGTTAACAAATGTCAATAAATAAATAAATAAAATATTCTTTTAAACTTTACTTTGTTATTTAAAGACTAAGGTAACATTTGGGGTTTAATGAAACTGGTATATTTTAGTACTGCATGTACGTTTTATATGCATAGTCTGTGGACTTCTACTTCAGTATTTAATGAGCAGAGTAAATATGGTGGGTTCAGCAAAATTTTATTAAGCCTGATAATACACGAAAGGTGCATGTAAACTGTTAATGAGATGCCAGGACTGTGGATAAGCTTTTGAAGATACACCAACAGTTGAGATAAAAAATGTACTAAAGATATGCCTTTATCCGAAGTTTGGCTTTGTCAAGTAAAGATCCTGCCTAATGAGGATGGATAACTTCCTTGAGAGGATTACACAGGCTGTTGGCAGTGGCCATGCTTTAAACATAGCATATCTTGACCTGACCATGGTGTTTGCACGATACCCCATGCTGACACTGTAAGTAAACTTAAAGCTTTAAAAATAGATTCCTATGTTAAAAGATGCAAACTGGCTGAAATACAGAACCCAAGCAGTGTGAGTGGAAGGTGCCTCATCAGAAGGTATGAGGGTCACCAGTGGTGTCCTCCACAGTTGTGTTAGGATTTCTCCTTTTCAGCATTTACATTTCTGATCTGCAGACTGGAAGCTGAAACCTCTGGCTCACTAAATTTGTAGACAACTACAAATATAGAGTTATTGTTAAGCCCCCCCCACCCCCCGACATCATAACCCTTCAGCAAAAACTCATAAATAGCTGGTTTAGTGAAAATGAGTTCAAATTAAATACAAAAAAGTGTAATATTGTTGTATCCCATATACAAGCTCATAACCTAGCACAGACAATACCCCATCTTGAAATGAAAATGTTCCTGAGGACCTTGCAATATGGATAAATAATTCCCAATCTTTCAATCATCATTTGGCAACAGTAGAAAGAAAATTAATCTACCTGGCACAGCAAATTGTCAATGGAATATGATCTCACTCTAAAGAGGTCATTGCTTCCTTATATTCAGCATTGATTAGGCCAACTGTTGAGTACATTGCCCATTCAGCATGTATCTCACTAAACAAAGTAAACAATGAAAAAGATTATAGTTTCCTAAAGAGCTCATGGGGTTAAAGACATTGAGCTACCAAGAGAGACTGGAAGCAATGATCTTTATTTAGTATCTTACTGACTCTGAGGGGAAATGTATGCTTTGCTTTCTTTACCATTAGGGATCCATGTGTCCTGGATATCTTATATAAGTTTAATGGCACCACAAATACAAGAACCAGGGACTTAAATCTTTAACAGCAGATAATATGTGATAGAGAGACAGAGTAGTCACGTAGCTCTTCCACCTCTGGAATAGACTGCCCCTGCAGATTAAGTAGTGTGATGTACTTAATCCTTCAGATGGGACCAAGATTATTTGAATAGCTGCACACCAATTCTCCTTGTACTTGATGGTTTAGTCCTTCTAGATTAAGGGAGTATGGCCTAAGGGTAGGTACTAGCAAGGTGTAAATGGTTACAGGACTCAGTTGTCTTGAAGTTCCTATGAATCCTATGAGTCTTACCTTTAGGTTAAAGCATAATACATAAATCAACTTTTTTTTTATTTTGTAGCTAGAATATACTTTGGTATGGAAGAATCAAGGAACAACAGGTGCACTTTCAGGTCCAATTGTTATGTCAGCAGAAGGAGGCATTTCACACATAATGACCCTTTTACATGCTATGGAGTCACTGTATTCAACTAAACTAAAAGTGTCAAATGACACAAAGGAAGAGTTAGTATCAGAGTTTTGTAACAGCTGGATTATGATGTGGTATAAGATGTAACAATGAAGAGGTAGGATGAAGAACAGGTCAGCATTTACAACGAGAATACTCTCTGATGGATTCTGATAGAGTCTGTCTTTAAAAATCGCTGTGAAAAACAAAGTATTTTATGCTGAGAAGATCATTAAGCAGAAGAAGGCTATTTATTCACCCAATTATTAGGTAGGTACATTGTTTACATGGCCATTTTCAGTGAGATTTGCAGCCTCAATGCAAATAACTGAAGTTATTGTAAACATATTAGAATGAAGAATAATGCAGGTAGCACTTTTAGCAAGGTAACATTTTACATCTAAAGCAAAAACTAAATAACTTTCTTGTGTGGCGAAAGCCAGGGAACTTTTTTGGCTAGGCTTATATAGGCCGCAGGGCCGATAGCCTAGTACCTACCTATGAACCTAAAATTCATATACAGTCATCAGGTCCTATGTATGAAATTGGTAATTGTCAGTATAATATCATATCAAAAAATTCTATGGAGGAGGAATGACATTTAAAAGAAAGACAATATATTGAATAGAAACTGTGAAGGAAAGCAATGAATAACATATATTTACAGTTAATTCTCTGATCATAACAAAGTTGGTACATACCTGCAAAGTGGATATTAAGAAATTTACCTTGACAGAAGAGCAAATTGAAGCTTAAAAGGTAAATTTTGATTTTATTTATTTTTATATTTGTTGACTGTGTTTGTCCAACTGGGCTACAAATGCCCATTTTCAGCGGAGGCCCAAGGAGAAAAGCTCTGACAGAAAATAGAAATTTTACATATTGAATACATATAGAAATACATTCATCAGTACCACAGATTACTGCATTACAGTGCCACACATTACAATCATCAGTACCACACATTATTGCATTACAGTGTCATACATTAAACTGTGGCAAGTGAAATACATAGAAATACATTTATCAGTACCACAGATTACTGCATTACAGTGCCACACATTACAATCATCAGTACCACACATTATTGCATTACAGTGTCATACATTAAACTGTGGCAAGTGAAATACATAGAAATACATTCATCAGAGGGATACATTCATAATTACATATTATATACATAATAGTGCAATAGTTACATAGCTGAAATATTTTACTAGTTATGTTTGCACAGTGATGTTCCAAGAGGAGAAGATAAAGTAGTAGGTTTGTTTATTGAAGGGAAGGAAGAGAGAAGAGAAGTAGAAGGTTATAGGGAGTGTTTATGGGGGATAATTACATTGGCAAGTCCATTTTTCATGAAGGTATTTTTTGATAGCCATTTTGAGAATATATAACTACTTGGTTATTACTGGAGAAACCCAGTCATAATTTTTTGTAGTATGTGAAGATTTAGCTGCTCCTTTGTAGTACGATTTATTGAAAGAAAAAGAAAATGTAAGATCACTATGCTTTGAAAGCTGTAAGCTATGTAGTGCTGTCACGCAATTCTCTACAGCACACAGATCTTTAGCTACTCAGTTATAGGGAAAAAAAAAGAAAAAGTAAGCTAGAACACCCTCATTGCTACTGCACTGAGTGGATGGAACCAAAATGTGTTTTTAATTGTTTAAAAGCTGTTAGTCACTTCACCTTGCTACACATTCATTGTATGTGTGTTTGGCGGGGTGTATGGGGGAATCAGGCAAAGTATAATACCGCTTTTAAAGCTGCAAATGTGTTCTGACGCTGTTTTGTGGTGGGTGATCCAGAGCAAGACAATGAAAAGTGGTTAGCAGAGTCCGAAAGGTGCATAACAAGCCTGTTTTCTGCCAATTTCAGCACTTTGCTCATAGCATGAGCCAATTAGTTACACTCATTTAAGGATAATGTATCTTGGGCATGAGGAACACTCTAATAAAACCTTTAGCAAGGAATAGTTCTACAATGAATTTTTGAAAAATGCCCAGTCATGGCTTTCACAGAATAAAACCAACCAGTCAATGTTTTTAGCAGGCAAAAAAGAGTAAATGAGAGCTTTGTATATGGGTAGGAGCTTCCATGTCCAAAATATGCAAACTGCATAGTTGCTCAACCATGAGGAAAACTGAAAAGCCCAAAACGTTTAGTCCCTGCCAGTATATTAGGAGAAGTTGAACTGGCAATGAGTTTTTTGGGAAACAGCAGTCCGTGAGCTGCAGTTCATAGAACAGTACTGAACGAGTTACAATGCCTTTCAGTTTCCATCAACCAAAGGTACAAAAGTCTCAGGGAGTACGGAGGTGGTAGCCATATCGTTATCCTGTGTCATCAGGCTTCAGAAAGTTCAGTGACAGGTGTGCATTTTGTGGAAGTCAGATGAAGTAACAAAAGGGAATCCCAACAGAAAGGCCACGTTACAGAGACAAATCTTTTTCTACTAGTGTTTAAGTACAAGTCTGCCAAGTACAGAGGTGCCATTTGTGATGATATTTGGCGATATTGGTCAAGAGAATGTAATGAACAACTGTATAGGCAGTCTCTCATATAAATTCATCATGTTAGGCTATTTTAATCTTATATGGTCTTCCAGAATAAGCAACTAATAGAATGTTATTACAAGTCAACTTAAAACAGTTTGTTGTCAAGAGGTGCACAGCAAGCTTGTTTTCTGCCAATTTCAGCACATTGCACATACTACAAGAGTATTAGTGACACTGATTTCAGGGAAATGTATCTTAGGCCCTTGGAAACCTCCAGTAAATCCTTTATTGAGGAATGGTTCTGCAATGAATGAGTTGCTGAAAAATGCACAGTAATGGGTACCACAGGATAAAACTAACCTGTCAATGCATTTAGCTGGCAAAATAAAAAAAACATGAAAATGTTAGTAGTTTAAACTATTTTCCAAAAATTACCACAACTCTACTGCTCCTAAGAAAATATGCCAAGTCATTTCACTATCTGCCTCCAGATTATTACTGGTTTTTACTCTGTAAATCAACTGACTACCAATTTCAGCTACAGCTTCTCCATAACTAACTTGCCTTAGCTATAGACTTCTACGTCTATATCTTGACCTCCCTTCACAAATTTAATAACAATAGCCTAAATTTCTTTTTTACTGTACTCTGGCAGCCTAGTGGTAGTAGCTGTAAAAAATATGTTCTGCAAGATTGCCCTGGCAGCAAGTCAGACTCAAACCCAAGAGAGTTTTATTAATTTTTGATATCGGTTAAAAGAATACTTAGAAGAACTACACAGCAGCATTTGCTTTAGGGACAATAGTCAAAGTCAGATCCCCAGATTTCACCTAATTTTGTGTGATTGTGTGCATGTAGGTGTGTCTGCCTGGGTGGTCATAACAGGGGGCTTACTTAGGGAATAGGTAGGGTAAGGGTGTGTGTGTGTGTGTGTGTGTGTGTGTGTGTGTGTGTGTGTGTGTGTGTGTGTGTGTGTGTGTGTGTGAGTGTGTGTGTGTGTATGTGCATGTTCATACCTCTCAACCGTATAGATTTTTGCAGAATGTCCAGATTTTTGCCTCATATTTTTGGCTTGTTCCGAATAAAATTTGTAGGTTTCTGGCAAATCACTGAGGAATGAAGTCACTAAATAATGACCCATATTTGAGTTTCAGACTTCATATCCTTTAGAAAATACATACAAACACACACCTTGTTATTCCAGCAACTTTCTAAGTTTATAAGAGCAATATTTAAAAATTGTCCCTATTTTTGTCCCTTTGTCCCCCCATTATTTTAGGGTTTGTCAAATTTTCTTGCACTGAGAGGTTGAGAGGTATGACCATTGTGCATTTATGAATGTGTGAAAGTATATATGTATGCACACGTTTGTGTGTGTGGAGAGGGGGCTATCATACCTCTAAACTCTCCTATACTTATGAGCAAATACATCCTGTAATACTGTGGGAGAACTAGACACCAAGAAAAGTTAAATATGATTTTAAAGGCATATGAAAAGTTAACATAGCAACAGGTTTTGCAGCATGAATGACATAGCGGGAATGTAGAATAGTAGACACCAGGGATTCTCCTTAAATATCACCCTAAATGTACTTAAAAATGTAATAGAATGACAGTTTTTCATCAGGAAAGGCATATGGGTAATACTAAACATTACCCTAAACTCACTTACAAGGTTAATTGAACAACAGGTTTTGCAGCATGATAGACGTATGGGGGCACTATACACAAAAATGATTTGAATTATTACCCTAAGTCACTTAAAAAAACACAAACCCTGTGGCCTCAACACACAAAGCAGCTCGTTGAAACTGCCGAACCTTACTCCTCCACACTTTCACTAGACACCAAGGTTACTTTTCCAATATTACCTTATGTCACTTAAAAATGTAATAGAACAACATGGAAAATGTGTCAAACCTTGTATCCAGCACACAGAACAGCTCATCAGCAAGACAGAACTTTAGTCCTTTGTGCTACTACTAGATGCCAGGGATCCTGTTTAAATACTAGTTTGTCACTTAAAAAAACTTGTACCTTTAGACCAGGAAGCAGCTTATTTTAGTAGCTCATTAACAATCCAGAACTTTAGCCCTCTACACTAACTGAGGAGGCCCTGCATTGTGATGTATTTTCTGAACCATAAAAATAATGAAACTCTTAATATCTGGCATTATTTGACTGACTGTAATAGTCTGTGAAGCAGACACAAGGAACAGAGTAGTGGAGAAATCTTGGATAGTTGTGAAGTATGAGGGTGTGCCCATTTGGGGGGAGGGTACCATACCTCTAAAAGGTTGTGCTGAAGACTTCTGGACAAAGCCAGGAGGAGCACTAGACCATGGAGAATTTTTTTAGATATTACTCAGTCACTTAAAAAGTTAACAGCTCAACAGGTCTAGCATCAAGAAGGCATTTTTGAGCAATACGAGGAATGGAACTCCAACATCTCTCATTATTGACTGACCATAGTCATCCATGATTTACAAGGTGCAGGAAAATATAAGAGGCTACAGCAGGGATATGCTGTAAAGTAAGGGGCAGATAAGAGGTATGGTGGAGTGTGTGTGTGTGTGTGTGTGTGTGTGTGTGTGTGTGTGTGTGTGTGTGTGTGTGTGTGTGTGTGTGTGTGCTTGGATGTGTGCATACATCTGGTAGAATGAATGCACGATGAGTGTGCCTGTGCCAACACAATGCAGGAGCTGCCAGAGGTGATTACCACAGGAAAATGCTGATTAGCAATAGCAGTAATCATTGCTTGATTCAAGGATATGCAAATTAGCTCATAATGAGTTTTTTTCGTCATTGCAGCTAATGTGCCTCTGAATTCTGCAAAAAAAGCCACTTTTCTCTGCAGCTCTTAGTGCCTGCGGTGCAGTTCTTTACGAATCCCAGTCAGTGGTGTACTTAGTATATTTGACACCCAGAGCAGAATATTTTTTAATAACCCCGAACCCCCACCCCAGCCCCTGTGAAGATTTTTTTCTAACACTTCCCCCTTTATGACAATTGTTTTCAGTAATAATAATGAAATGAAACAAGATAATGGGCAGCAAGGAGCAAGCAAGAGCAGTGATCAAATCCCCAAAAGAGTAGGCCATCCTAGAGGAATGCTTACCCCAAACAAATAACTAGTGCCAGAATCATGGACTAAAGCTAGATGTAAAAAAATGCATTATTGTCTCCTTTGGAAAGTTGAGTACGACATTGGCAACACACCCCTAAGAACTGACCTAGTAGTTCGGGCTTTGGTAACTTACGTGGACAGTTGATCCCAAATTCTAGTAGGAATAAATCAAGATGAAGCAGACTTAGGGACATTCTGCAAAATCAGGAACAGTTTTACAGCAACCAGGGAGAATAAAGATTGTAGAATATATCATGAATTAATATATAAACGAAGACTTGTCATGTAAAGGCAAACAGTAAGCTAAGCAAACAATATGAAAATAACTTGCAGACCAAATATATTAAGCAAATACAAGAGTATTCTGTAAAATTGGGGTCAGTTTCAAATGTGTTTCATACACTGTTTCAATTTATTTCATAGAAATGCACACTAGCCATTAATGTCTGACTTTAAATTGGGCACCAGTTATTTCATCAGCAACACAGCTAGCAACCCTCTCCCCAATAAGCATAAATATTACAGTTTATGTCACACAACTATGAACTAGCCATCCCTTAATACAAGACTTTAAGCTGAGGAATTGAAGAGGATAAGTTCCCAAAGCACTGCTAGCCAACCCCCACCCCCCTAAAAAATGCCATTTATTTCATACAAATGCACACTAGCCAGACTTTAAAATAGTATGAAAAGGACAAATGTACTGCCAGCTCCTCCCAAAAAAGCATAAATATTCACATTTATTCAATCAACTGTTCCTTAAGGGTGGAATTTAAACTGACCAAGTGAAGAGGACAAGTTACATTCATCCACAGGACAGCAGGCTACCCCTTGCCCCCCCCCAAAAAGGATAAAAATATTCCAGTTTATTAACATAAATATTCACTTGCCAGCCTTAACGTCGGAATTTAAGATAAGCAAAAGAAAGGAGAAGTTAGTTTAACCCACAGTCCATCTAGTTACCCCCCCCAACCTTACCAAAAGTAAAACAGGGCAAAAGAATACAATGGAAAAAAAAAAAGAACATAAATATCCAGTTTCAAAATATTTAAGCAAATGTGCACAGACACACAACACACACACACACACACACACACACACACACACACACACACACACACACACACACACACCACCCCCTCCACAGCCATTCCAGATTCCCATTACTGAGCTATTTTCCCCAGTTACCATAAATACTGTTCAAACCTCTCAGCCTGCATGCTATTTTCCTTCTACAATGATTACAGATATTTCCATTTAATTTAAAACTTTTATTTCAAATTTTATATCACAAACACTGCATTTGCTAAGCAAAACAATACAGTGTCACAATAAAACAGGCTTAGCATTAACAGTAAACTTCTCTGCCATTAACAGTCACATTCAATGAAACGGCATTGAAACCTACATTCAAAGAAAATACATCTGGATAGTGGCAGATAAAGTTTATCTTTTGCATGTTTTCAAACCATAGGCACCTTGCACATATTTTCAGGACTATGCATACATGCATGTGTTCTTTGATTCACCTTCCTGATTGTATTAAATTATATTCCTTGTATAATACAGCACCACTTGTTAGAGTGTTTTACATTTGTAGTATTGAACATTTTTCCAGTAAGCAATGAAACAACATGTATGACCCAGTAATGACAAAACCACCTATTTCAGAACATTTCAACTGTAAAAGGCCACTCAAACTTCTATCTTTACACTCTACTAAATATCAGTAAATATGCACAATCTCTGCAGACGTAAAAGTCAACTGAATAATTCCACATTAAAGAGATCTGTAACTAATGAAGAGGTTGCTGCCAGCAAACAATGTTCAGTGTTTCATTTATAAATTCAGTGTCTATTGCCCTTGAAGAAAGAATTGCCTATGTTACATTAAAAAAAAATGGTACGCTGGTAATATTGTAACAGGGAATGGTTGGCAAACCAAAAGGGACACACTTAGGATTGCAGGACCCCCACCTGTCCCCCTTAAAGTACAACACAGTATCAGCAATCCATCTACATGCTGGGGGAGTAGAATCCACAGCCTTCTGCATTAGAAGCCAGTATACAACTTGTTATGCTATGACCATTTGCTAAACGGAACTGATGCACACTGAGAAGAGACTTAGCATGAGTACTAGTAAACCTGTCTTCCATTGAAGCTTGCAATTACTTGAATATGCACTGAAGCTCATTCTTTTATTAGTTTGGTTGCTGATGTAGAGGATTCAGGTTCTTGTTTCCTGTAACTGAGGTAAAGGGTTTGAGGATGTGGAAATTTACTAACCTACATAGCTACCAGCAAGAAGAACAGAACAGTGTGTGTCCATGCACCCTTCAAGTACAACCAAACCAACTAAACTGAAATTAGGCTCATGTAGTGTCAAGCCCCTCTCATGGCACTATCATAACAAGAAATGTCTTCCGAAAAGATCAGACTTGGACTTAATGACCAAGTCTATATAGCTTCAATATTAAAGTTGAATGCTAATGTTATTTAAAAACATGTATAACAAAAATATAAAGTTTTTAAAGAATTATTGTTGTGTAAATACATTCTGATTTTTAGTACATATTTTAAAAGTTGTTTGTTGTTTTATTAAATTTATTGTGTTATAAGCTTTATAGGTTTTATTTGTATGCATTGATGTAACAATCTGAAATGATAGTGTTGTGTGATGGGATTAATTTTGGCATGCGGTTTTCTTTTATAAGATATTTAAATGGGGTAATTTGCAAATAACATAGTTCTGATGAAGTCCCATATTATGTAGGGGCGAAAGCGCTAAATCTACATATTTATGCTCAATAAATCATTTTTTTTATCACCAACTCCAGCCTGATCTTTGCAGAGGACATTTTGTGGTATGAGTGCCATGAGAGGGGTTTGACCTACGTGAGCCTAATTTTGGTTTTGTTAATCTGCATAGCTCTCAACTTTCCAGATTTTTGCAGCATGTCCAGATTTTTGCCTCACATTTTTGGTCTTTTCCTCACAAAATTTGAGGTTTTCTGGTAAATCACTTAGGATCAAAGTTTCTAAACAATAGCATACATTTGAGCGTCAGACATCATATTGTTCAGAAAATGGATGCTAACACAAATCTTGTTATTCTAGCAACTTTCTAAATTTATAAGAGTAATATTTAAAAATCTGTCCCTATTTTTGGACTTTTCTCCCTACACTATTTTAGGGTTTGTCCAGATCTGAGAAATATGCTAATGTTAACCCTAAACACATACACACACACACACACACACACACACACACACACACACACACACACACACACACACACACATACACACACACACGTGTGCTCTAATGTCTTGTATTTAAATTCGCCTTGTGTGCTTAGCTGCATGCAGGGATGTATAGGCAGAGGGTGTTCTTAAAGAAGAATGCCCTTAAAGGATCCAGCTCTGGGTTTAGTTTAAGCTTTTCACATTTTAAATGTGAAAAGCTTTTAAAGGGCAAGGCTGCAGCTGGGTCGGAATCACTGCCCAACATTAGTATGCCTCTGATCCCAGTAAGAGAGTACAAAGGTATGGAGCCAGTTTATTTCATTTTTTCTTTATTTATTTAATTTTAAAGTTTATTAGCAGGGTAGGTGGCTGGCAACAAATATTTTAACACGTTATATAGTAACAGCAAGTGCACAACAATATTTTCAGGAATGTTTACAGTACTAAAAAAATAATATGTCTTTCCTTGTGAAATTGCACAATAATAAATTTGCTGTATTGCCTTGCATATGGAGGAAAATTAACTAGCAAGCTAATAAAAGTACTAAGCAAAATATAGCATGGTAATGCAATTAGTTTAATCAAACCATCTAATAATGATCTGGTGTATAGTAATGCAGGTGCATTTGCATTCATCTGAAAATCCTTATAGACAAACTAGAATCTCTATTTAACCCCAGCCTCTACACATGCTTTGTCCGCAGGGAATGCAGGAATACAACAGTCATCCCTCTATACAAAAAGGGACCATCAACAGACCCAAGGAACTGCTGACCCACAGGTTTGACTAATCTTATGTGCAAGTCAATGGAAAGAATGACAATGGACCTGATAAACAGAGGCAGAGGAAATCTTCAAACACTGGGCCCATCACAGTTTTTTTTTTTTTGTCAAGGGCAGGTTATGCCTAGTAAACATTTTAGACTTGTTCAAGAAGGTCACTGGAGTCATAGATGAAGGCTAAACATTGCATACTGCCTACCTTGACCTGTCAATGGCATTTGACACAATACCTTACTCAGGTATTATATAAAATCTCACAAATATAGGCATAAATCCCTTTACCACCCAATGGATAGTCAAATGGCTCATTTATAGAACACATGATGTTAGGTTGGAGAGAATCCACCTCCACCAAGAGGTCTATTACTGGTGGTATCCCACAGGGCTTGGTACTAGCTCTTCTTTATTTATTTATTATTTATTATTTATTTAACATTTGTTAACCGGGAAATTCTGACTTGAAACGAGCCAATTTTCAGCAGAGGCCTGGGGAGAAACGCTCCAGACACATGTCTTTGTAACTGTTTGGAATTTACCAAAAGGCAAATGTAGAGGGCCTTTTGATAGACCAGATCAGATAACAACTGCAAGCTGGGTGCAATCATTGAATCCCTGACAAATGTAGCTATCCTCCATGAGGTTCTGGCACAGACAAATAGCTGGTTCCAGAGCCACGGCCTAAAACGCAATGCAAAAAAATGCATAATTATACCCTTTAGGAAGATGGCTACCCTGCAAATTGCAGCATTGACTCCCCTAAGAGTAGACCCACTGGTAAGGATCTAAGGAACTCAGATTGAAAATAACCTGAACTTTGATAGCCTGGGTGGCGAAAACCAGGATACCTTTTTGGCTAGGCTTATATACACCCTAGGGCCAATAGCCTAGTACCTACCTATGAATCTATGTGTCCATAGTGGTGAGAAAATTCTTCTGCATGGTGCAACTTATAAGTAAGGGCATGGCATTCAGATCTGAGGATCACAGTCTCACTATACTCAACAGTAGTTAGACCAATAATTGAGTACAACGTACACTTCGGCATTTGCCTTATCAGTCATTTGCAACAGCTGGAGTGGCCACAGAGGTTCCTCATTAAAAGAATACAGTATATAAATATATCTTATGTGGACAATCTCAAAGCCCTTTCCATGTACTCGGTCTTCAACAGACTACTGAGGGGTGATCTATGTCTAACCTACAAGGCTTCCTCTGATCCAGCCCTGATGAATCTGCAAAAGATTAACCAAACAGATAAGATCTAAATTTCGTCTGTGAAATTAATAAAGCAGGTTGGAAGGACAGGTATGTCACAGAGATTACACTTTCTCTAGAACAGACTCCCCGTTCATGTGAAACAGAGCTCTCTCCTAAGCCTAATCAAATGCATTTTTTTCCAATGCATGGAAAATCACAAATTCTCCCCTGGCTTGTTGCTTGTGTCCTTTATAAACAACGGCAGCTTGTAGATGCCCTAAGGCATAGACATATACCAAAGCCATTCTAGTCCATGGGCAATGATAAATGGGAAATTGGAGCTTGAATGGCTAGGCTTAAAAAGGCTTTAGGGCCATTAGCCTAGTAACCTCCTGTGATCCTATTACTTCCCTGGATGTTTTAACTGTTCTACTTGTTTATTCAGACATCTGTAACATACCACATGAAGCAAACAGTATAGATGCTAGCAATGCACACAACTTACAACTGCATTGTAAAACATGAAAAAATGTAGATCATAAGAGTCATTCATCTTGCTATGCCTTGTGGAGCTAAACACCTAGAAACAAAACTAAAGCCTAAAATAATGTTTGATGTAGTACAGTATTCAGGCTGCTATGAGAGGAATTGATCTACTCTGATTTGCAGTTCTGTGTGAGGAACACACACATTAACATGGCAACTTAAACTAGTGTTATTTTTTCCTAAAAGGAGGAAATCCATACTTAAGGAAAAAAGATTCAAAAATCTAAGTACACAAAGCTATAAGAACACTGGAAAAATAAAAGTTGGGAAATGAAAACGGGTGTTTTATATAGCCATCCAAAATGATTGCAAGTACTCTTGAGTATTTCTTTTGTTTTCTTCTGTGAAACATTTGAACTGTCTAAGTTCTCCCAATCTCATATTACACTAAGCACTTGACCTGAATGTCTTTGGGAAGACTACAAAATGCTTTGTGAACACTGACGCTCATTTACTGAAATGAAAATATATCATCTGTCAGAATTCTGCTTGAGTATTTCCCTCGTGTGATTCAGTTTGAAGGCAAAACCTTAGATCTGCTTTCAGTTGCTTATAAAAGAGGACTATTGCTTTGTGCTGCTGAGACTAATGTTTTAGTATTCTGTGAGATTCATAAATGTTGTACCTTTAACAGTTTGTGTTCATCATTAGCATATCATTAATCCTGATACTTTTCCTTTTATGGACATTATGAGTCTTTATGAAATAACATATGGATGTTACTTTTTTGGCCGAAATTTTATTTTCAGCTGGGAAATAACCCGCTGACATTCCTTAATGGAAAATGCAAGTGTAAGTGGCATGGAGTTAGTTTTTTATTTTTGAACCTGAAGTAAAGTTTGCCCACTGGTATCTAATTATTAATTCATATTAGATGCGAAAAGTCCAAACATTCAGTAGTAAGTAAGTAGAAAGGCTTTTATTATGAAAAAAATTGGAAGCCACCATAGCTGTGAATTTGAATGGGCCAAGTCTACAGATTGGGCTTTCAGGATAAGTAAAGGAACATCGATTACTTTCATTTGGTAAACCATGCAAATAACATTGTACTGGGGAAATGAAAGCATTGCAGCCTCACTGCATGAAGTTCTCTGCTCAGTTTTCGGTTGATGTGCCTTCTGGGGTAAGCCTGCATGCCCTTCCTGAATCAATATCGTGACTGATTGTTCCTCACTGTGCAGTTGTAGAACTTGGCTCTGCAGTTATTTCTGGTTTTGCCCTCCCCTTTTGTACCTCACTGCTTCTACTGCTGTCTTCTTCTGAATTGACTGAACTCGACTTGCTCAGTCATACAATCTCCTTTCCTTCCAGCTGCTCTGCTGCCAGACCTTTCTTTTTACCTTGTTCTCTCTCTCATTCACTTTTATTTTTCTCTAAGGATTGTAAAATCCAATAGCAGTGTAACTGCCATTTCACGCTCCCATTTGGTAAATATCACCTGCCCCTCCTGCAGAAACTCCAATCACAAGCTAGCAGAACATTCCAAATACACCCCACTCAGACCGGCACCATTTTTAAACTACTCTAGCCTGTTTCTGCATGGTGTTTTGGCATCTTCCAGTAGTGTGCCCACCATGTAAGTTCTGTTAAAAGGAATCTCAGAATATGTGCTAATTATTTGTTATTAGCAGGAAGATATGCCGAGCAGCAAGTTATGCTGCCATTTACATGTGTATACATTTAAAGGGTTATACTCATCACCTAGTCTTGGTAACAAACTGAACTCTGCTTATACATTACTGTTTAAGTGGGATTTTTTTTTTTTTTTTGTGATTTTACTGACCATTTGGTTAATATTGTTAAAGCTATTGTGTAATTATCACTGTTTTTTGAAGGAAGATACGCTTTATCCGTTGTGTTCCTACTGGTGCATGTTAAAAATTAAAAGCAAGCAATTAAACAGTAAACTAATTTAACTGCTCACTATATGTTTAAACTGGGACGTAATGTAATTCTTTATAGTTCGCAGCCATTTACCTGCTACAGTGTAGTAATAGCTTGTACTATAGATTCTGTTTTAGTTAGACTGTCCTATGTTACAGTGACAGCTCACCCAGGCCAAGCTGGATATTGTACATTGATCTTGGTCAAGCACTGTATATATGGCTACATGCTTGTTGTATTTTTTGGACATATTTTTTAGTGTCAAATTATTCCTTAGGGTTTTTAATTTAACTTAGTAACTGTAGTGTTATTAAACTGTGTTACCTAATTCCCTTGCACTCCTTTCTTATATTTCACCAATTATAAAAACAGTTCTACCTCCCATAGCACTCCCCTTGTCAGCTTTTCCTAATCTTTTTTATTTGTTTTTTTTTTTTTCTTTCCATTTACAGTTCTCAGCTAAAATAAACACTGAAGCATCCCTATAGCAGTTCTCTACCTGCAAACTGCATCTGAAAAAGTCCATGGCTGGTTTACTTAAAGTAAAGGCAACATTACACTGTATGTTAATGCTTTAACCTTTCTATGATTGTAAATTTCATTTAGAATGTATTCAGGGAGTGCACACTACTGGTAATCCCCACCCCCTCCAGAGATCTCGCTAAACCCAATACTTTCTAGTTTGAAATCATTGTTTCACTCGGTCTTCTCCTTTCCCAATATGTTTTCCCTTATTTCTCCCACTTCATACTCACTCTTGGTATAAGGTTTCTATTTATCTAAGAATTCCTAATCTACATAATTGTCAACTGCATAGAACTTCCCACAATACATGGCAGTCTAAGCGACTGATTGTTCCTTGCTGTGCAGTCAAAGAACCTGGCTCTGCCAGCTCTGGTCCCCTACCATGCCCCATTCCCTCCTGCTCCACATCACTCAAATTTATTCTAACCCTAACCACCCTCTCGCACTTGTCTATCAATCACCACCTATACAATTTCTAGTTATAGAATATGTCACACTTCCACACTAATAATCCAAAAAACGGAAAATACGGGAAAACATTCCAATGACCAGTAAAACACTCAAAATTCCCTGTAATACAGGAACCAATGAAGGCAGTCTCACAGTAATATATGGAATGGTCCTCTAGCAAGACTCTGCAGTCCATAATATAAAGAATTAATTTATTAAACAAGGCAAAACAAAACAAACGAACATGACATTAAAGATTTAACTCTTTCATTTCCTGACCGGAAACTTCATCAGAATGTATGCTGTTACTATGCAAGGGCTTTTATACATCTTCTTATTAATTGATTGGCTAATTTAATACAATTAGAGTTAACTTGAAGTTTCAATTCAAATCTTTTGAATAAAAATGGGTTAAAAGGAATAGTTGATACATGAAAATAAAAATGTATAAAAATAGTTAATATGTCTATACAAGTGAGATATCTTATAAGTTTAAAATAAATAACATATTAATTTAAAAAATACATAAATACATAAATAACATATGATAGAAACTTACTAACACGGACACAAACAGCAGGAAGTTTCATATTTTGACAAATGTAAGCAACTAAAGAAATGTATGTTAAAATTTAAAAATTTAAACTTGGACAATTAGTTCTTAACAGAATGTTTAAAAAGAAAGCATGTGCTGAAAGGGCTTAGACTCAATACATTCCCTAACGACACTGTTATGGGTTCTACTTTTTATCAAGAAATTGTGGATATTTTAAACAACTGTGGGTTAGCTCTGATAAGAGCTATGATTAACAATAATAAGATTTTAATTGATGAATTGAATGTTAAAATAGAGAAAATTAATAAAGAGATAAGTGATGATTTATTGTTTACTGTGAGAGAATATAAACACAATTATCGTAGAGTTTTTAATGATGTTGATAATATTATGGCTAAAAACCATAAGAGAAAAATGGGTAAACTGGATAGGGATGACTGGGCTTACAGAAACCAACAGGCTTATCCGTTGGCACACAATAATAAAGAGTGTTCCAACAATAACACTAATAATAGGTCTACATATATTAACAACTATACTAAAAGGTCATATCAAGGGGGGGGGCAGGTGAATAATGAACATCAGACTAAATGGGATACCACTAGGGACATGCATGATTACCAGGGAGAACTTTATAACCCCTATAACCCTGATATCCCTTTAGAACAGGAGGGACCGCGGAGGTCAGAGCGAATAAGGAACTTACACCCACACCCCACCTATGCACAAGTCACAAACAAACAGAATCAGAGATTCTAGGAGAACCATTTATTTTAATAGAAGACAATGTTTTGATGGAAGACATTTTTTTGTGTGAAAATATGACTATACCCAATGTCCACACTGATAACATTGGAGAGACACCCAGGGACAATATCATTAATACCTATCAACAAAATGGTGATTTTTTTATATACAATTACACTGACATTAAAATTGAGGATAGACACTTTTCTTTATTCAAAAAGGGATTTAATTTTGTACCGTCTAAGAAACTAGATTTGGCGGAAACGATTTTAGACATTAAATTATTTACAAGAAAATTAAATTTAGAAGTGTTAGCTACCTCAAATGAGATTCAGAATAATAACACTACCAGTGCCTATACATACAGAACATGTAATAATTTGTCAAGGAGAAGTACATACAATCCCCCCTTACAAAATTACGTTAGTAATTTTGAAAAAGTGGTGATTACTGAATTAAGAACATTTTACCGCCAAAATCAAACTACTTTTTGTACACCTAATTTGAATACAGAGGAAAGAAAGACCTTGGAGGACATTAAACAGCATTATTCAGATCTAAGAATTATGAAGCCTGATAAAGGTGGAGGGTTGTCCTAATGCACAATTGGCTATACTTGACTAAAATGATGGGCATTCTAAATGTGGAGAGACAATATACCATTATTTCTAAAAATGAGTTAAATATAGCATATCACAAAATTGACTTAATAATAGAAGACAATTTTTTACAAGGACTTATAGATGATAAACTATATAGATTTTTCAAGGTCGAAAAACCCTTTTTGTCCACTATGTTTGGTATCCCCAAGGTACATAAAAGTGTTGACAACCCACCATTTAGACCCATTGTAACATCAGAGGGTTCAAAAACCCAGCCCTTAGCTATTTATGTGGACACAAAGTTAAAATCCTTTTACAAATTATACCCACATATTTTAATCGATTCATGGGATTTACTCAGTAAAATAAACCAGATACCCTTTCAGTCACAATATTCATTTTTAACTATTGATGTCAAGGACTTATTTTCAGTGATACCGCACAACACAGGTCTTGAATGGTTTGAGGATATGCTCACTGAATTTAAATTCCTTAACAATAATGAGTTTAGGTTGGTGTTGGAAAATATCGAAATAGTTCTTAAGAATAATTTTATTTACTTTCAAGGAGATATTTTTCATCAATTAGATGGTGTTGCAATGGGGGCAGCATGTGCCCCCATATTTGCTAATATAGTTATGCTTTATTGGGAACAACATTTTGTATTCAATTCCCCCTTCATGAAAAATATTGTCCAATACTTTTGTTTTTTGGACGACATACTAATAATATGGACGGGGTCACAGGATGATATACCGAAAATTATGGAATACCTTAATAATTCAACCCCATTTTTTCAGTTTACCCATGAACATAATATGGAAGAGACACATTTTCTGGATGTAACCATTATAAAGGATAATGTTGGAAGGAAATATGTATCAAGAATATTTAGAAAGATGTGTTTTTCTAATTCTTACCTTCATTACAATAGTAACCATCCCCCAATACAAAAGAAAAATCAAGGTTAGTACAACCTAGTACATAACAACACTATGTCACTTGTATTGTGTAATAGAATTCATCTCACCATTCTTAATGATTTCTATACTAGTGTAAATATCTTTTTGATCACTTTTTTATTATTATTACTGATTTTTGTATACTTATGTGAACTACTTTCATTTACAATGTTTCAACTATGTTTACCAACCTGTTGCTGTATTTTAAGTAATGATCTAACTATTAATGTTTGGAGCTTTTCTCCCCAGGCCTCTACTGAAAATGGAAATATATCCAGCTAGACTAGCCCAGTCAACAAATGTAAAATAAATAAATAAAATAAATAAAAATATTATCAAAGAACAAATGGGCAGAGTGGCCAGAATGACTTCTAATTACACTGATTTTATTAATGAAATGGAATATGTGCATAAGTTATTTTTGGAGAGAGGCTACTCAGATTCAATTATTCTTCCTTTAAAGGAAGAGGTGACAAGGGGGTGGGGAACAAAATATGTACCTTTGTTGAATAAGGAGATAAACAAAGATATTAATTTCTTAGATTACACCACAGATACCATTGGGACAAACACGTCCAACACTATAATACATCAAAACACACCCTTTCTTGTCATGACATATAATGTTAATACTTACTCAATAAGAAAACTTATAAACAAGATATGGGACATTTTTAAAACCATGCCTAATAGGCTGGAAATATTTAACAGACAAATTAGCTATAGTTTTAGGAGAGGTCCAAATCTTAAAAATTTGTATGAAATGAACAAACAGGGCAATGATGAAAAGAAAAAGGGTATTTTCGTTGTGGGAGATGTTCCCAATGTACATGTATTGCAAATACAGAGGAAGTACTATTACCTTCTATCCCTATGACATTTAAGGGTAAACATCACTATACTTGTTATACTAGTGGGGTAGTATACTTGGCCTACTGTACCTCATGTTGGGGATATTATGTGGGTAAGACAGAGAGACAGCTACGACAAAGAATATATGAGCACATGTATGACGTAAACAGGAAAAAGGAAACAAATGCTCTATACAGACATACATTAACCTGTTTGGGAGCCAACTTCAAGTTTTGGATATTGGAAATGGTACCCAGGAATAGTAGAGGGGGGGACTGGGAAACACAACTCAGTTACAGAGAATTAATCTGGCAACTATGTTTGGATTCCAATACACCTCCAGGGATGAATGATTATGTGCCACTATTACCAGCCCTAAAACTTAGGGATAATAAGGTAAAAATAAAAAGTAAGAATAAGAATAAAAATAAAAACAAATAGAAATAACATTTTTACAACACCATTAATATTAATATTATTATTGCTACCATTATTTTCCACTTTTCATCACCTATCTATTCTTCCATCCATTTATTATCAACTTTTTTATGTATTTATGTATAAACTCTATGCACACAATTTGACAGAAGTTTTTCAACAAAGTTTTTTTGTAATTTATATTTTGTCTTTATAGGAGACTGTTTTTTAAAAAACTTTTTTAAAACTTTTAACATTGGTTGTTAATAACTTACACTGCAAATCAACATATGTAGTTAAAATTATGGACGTATGTTATTTATGTATTTTTTTAAATTAATATGTTATTTATTTTAAACTTATAAGATATCTCACTTGTATAGACAGATTAACTATTTTTATACATTTTTATTTTCATGTATCAACTATTCCTTTTAACCCATTTTTATTCAAAATATTTGAATTGAAACTTCAAGTTAACTCTAATTGTATTAAATTATCCAATCAATTAATAAGAAGATGTATAAAAGCCCTTGCATAGTAACAGCATACATTCTGATGAAGTTTCCTGTCAGGAAATGAAAGCGCTAAATCTTTAATGTCATGTTCATTTGTTTTGTTTTGCCTTGTTTAATAAATTAATTCTTTATATTACGGACTGCAGAGTCTTGCTAGAGGACCGTTCCATATATTACTGTGAGACTGCCTTCATTGGTTCCTGTATTATGGGGAATTTGGAGTGTTTTACACTTCCACACTAACCTTAACAGCACCAATACATTACCACACATATATTAACCTTTTAACCTATCACCAATCCGTATCCTTGCTCATTACAAAATGTTAGTAATACATTGTATATTACTAGTTCTGCTAACAACTGTTGCTCACTTAATAAAATACCATTCACAAATTCTCCCCACACACTTTTCACAAAACTACATCTACCTTTTTTCACACCTGATTACTCCATCTTAATATCTCCATCCATCTTAAATATAACAGAACTCCATCACACCTTATACAGACTGCATCATATTAAACCAAGCCCAGAATGACCCTTTTTAAGTTTCATAAGCATCTATCAACATTCTTACAAACACTAGTAACCATAGCTATGAAACCTATTATAAGTGGAGACATTCACCCAAACCCAAGCCCCCAGACTACTTCCTCACCATATACAGTCTATCATGAAAAGGCTCCAAAATAGTAATCCTAAAGCTAAACCTGCGAAGCACAGTCAACAAAGTTCAAGAATTACACGCCACCCTCTCCCATTATAACCGTGATATTGCTGTTTTAATGGAAACCTGGTTAAAAACACACATTACTGACAATGACATTACACCACCTGGTTACAACATTGTTAGAGCAGACAGGAAGGTAAAAAGAGGTGGAGGGGTAGCTATCTTTTTTAAGAGCAGTCTCACAGTTTTACCACAATGTCTTAACATAGAAATCCTACCTACTAAACTTCAACTTAACCATAACAAATTCATATCCATTAGAGATATCTATGTCCCACCAGGAAATAGCATCTCCACTATAGAGCACATCATCCAGTCTGTATCAAATTCCATAGCCCAAGAAACTATCATTACAGGTGACGTTAATAGAGACTGGACAACTTCTTATTCATATAACCCTGGCAATCAGATCAACCTCTATGGCTTCACACAACTCATTCAAGCTCTTACACTGATAGATAAAAACTCCAACCGTCAATCTATACTGGATTGGACACTAACCAACAAACCTCAGAATTATCAGATTAGTGGCTGCTTACCAGACAGCCTTAGTGACCATATGCCAACCTATCTATTGAGAAGAAACATCAGTACTGTCAAGCTCACCACCTTCCGCCAAATTCTCAGTAAAAAAACTTTAACCCCCAAGACCTAATCAATACCTTAAAAAAACGTAACTGGTCTATACGAAAAACCTGTCTATTGATGCTGCAGTAGATTATTTCAACAGTACCTTCCTTGAAATTTTAAACAAATTGGACCCCCCCCCCAGATCAATTGGTATTAAGGCCGCATACACACCATGGCTAACTAATGACACCAGAATGATCCTTAGGAAAAGAGACAAAGCTTGGCAAACATGGCTTACCTGTAAAATCCAATCAATCGCATCACATTCCAGCAAATTAGATACAAGGCTAAACACCTAATCAACCTAGATAAAAAGAACTTCTACTATAACCTGCAACATAAACACCAGTATAACTTCCAAAAATTTGGAATACCATGAATGCTATTCTCCACCCAGGACATTCCACTACCCATTCCCTCAATTTACCACACTCTCTTACCACTGTTGCAGAAGAATTCAATAAATACTTCACTGAAAGTGTACTATCTCTAATTAAAAGTAATTCCACAGAACCATCACTAGCCTCCAAACCTATTAATATTAACTACAACTCCTTCTCCTTTCAGCCTGCTCCCACAGCTACCGTTAAGAAACTACTCAAAAAAACTCAAACCCTCTTCAACAGCAGCTGAGAAGCTACCAACCGAATATTTAAAACTAGGAGCTGAAGCCATATCTTATCCCATGTCGATCCTTATTAACAGGTCCATAACAGAACAACCTGTCCCAGCAATATGGAAAATTTCATGCATTATCCCCTTACACAAAGGAGGAAATTCCACAGTGCTGACCAACTACAGACCAATCACCATTCTCCCTCCACTATTTGAACTCCTCGAAAGATGTATCCACTCCCAAATGATTCATTATCTTACCTTCAACAACATACTAGCAACATGTTAAGATGGTTTTAGGCCCCATCATAGTCCAAGGCCTTTGATATGGTTTCTCACCACAAACTATTAAATACAATCGCCAAACTGAACCTTAGCCCCTCTGCACATCAGTGTTTCTGAAGCTATCTACAGGACTGCCAACAATCAGTAAAATGGCTTAATGTCCTATCCCCCCTCTTCCTGTCACACTAGGAGTACCTCAAGGCTCATTTCTTTGGCCACTACTCTTCACTATTTTTACAAACAACTTCCATAGTGTTACCCCATTGGCTTCAACTATCCAATATGCAGATGACACAGCACTTATATGCACCACTAATAACCTGCAACACCTCCATGATACAACCCAAAAATCATTCTCAGATACCAAACTATGGCTGTCTAACCATCAGCTCATACTGAAACCCAATAAAACAAAACTCATGATCTTCCAACTCACAAGACCCGCTCCCCAACACCTTCTACTTCACAGCTAGGAATAATACTAAAATTAATGCCAATTCACAAACAAAATTACTAAGAGTAATAACAGATAACAACCTAAGATTTGATCTACAAATAGCACAAACAATTAAGAAAGTTCAGAAAAAATGGGTACCCTTTACAGAAATAAAAAGTGTCTAGCACCTCTAGGGTTGCCATTGCTAGAACCCATCTTCTATCAACACTTCTGTATGCTTCCCCAATTCTCAGCAACCTTAAAAAGATAGATTTAATTAAACTTGAAACATGCTACAATAAAATAGCTAAATTTGTAACTAACTGCCCAAATCATACCCACCACTGTCACACCTTAAAAAAACTCTCCTGGTTCGAACTCCCACAACTTCTATCCTATAACCAATTAACCTTAGCACACAAATTAGTATATCAACCTGAAAAAATCCTGCCCTTCTAAATATTCTCACTCCCCATACCACAAATTGAAGTCTTCAGTCAACAGATAAATCTATACTACAAGTATCTAAATCACTAATATGGTAGGGGACTCCCTATTTTCTCATCATGTAGGGACAAGGTGGAATTCACTACCTCACAGCATCAGAACCAGCACAAATACCAACCAATTCAAAAAGATTCTTAAAAGTTATCATAATGAAACCTGGCTTTGCTCCTGTACTACACCAGGCTAACTAGTTTTAATAGTTTCTGGTCAAATTTTTTCTTCTTCCCTGACCACCTCATAATCTATGCTGTCTCTCACGTCTAGATAATCTTTAACCTTATCTTTTTCTATCCAATTTCTCCCCTACAAATCCTTCCTCAGTTTACTTTAAGAAACTACAATGTCTGCACTACAATAAGGAATTATATCAGATGATTGTATAATACAAATTTCAGCTATAATAGCATAGAACATAATTTCTGATGTATTGTATATCTTGCATATTTTTTGTATAATTTCTGGTATACGTTTTGTATAATCTCTATATGTGGAGATTTTCTTCCCGGGCCTCCACTGAAAATGGGTCTTATCCCACTCGGACTTTTCCAATAAAGATGGATGTAGGATATTGATAATAATATTGAACAGGAGAAGACCAGTGATGGATCCTTGTGGGACTCTGTGGAACTGGGAAGGTATGCAGAGATTGATCCAAGATGACATTGTATTTCACCTATTTATGTCTGCATCTAAGTGCATAGACTCTGAGTTTGATTGTACTTATGGTCAATTACAGTAGTAGACCAATGCTGAAATAATTAAACATATTGTCAGAACTTAAAGGCGTACTGGAGGCATATGTACAAAGTAAATGAAATGTTGTTGAGGGATAAATAAAAAAATATAGCTTGCTCTCCTTTTTATAGTTACCTCCAGAAATATTTAAACTATTTGCAATATGATATATGCAAATTTTACAGTTCATTTAGGTAATTCAACCATGTTTGCATCACAGAGGTTCAGTCTCACAGAGCCATTCATCAAGCAGGCTATAAAGTAAAGGTCATAGCAGTAGACCTTGTCTACATCTTTCTCCAGCTTCACAAACAGTCTTTGCCTTATCTTTCTTCAAGTCACATACAAAGTAGACACCAAATGGATCATCTAGTTCCATGAACCATGGATCTGTGGGCAGAACCCTCTCTCTATTCCCATGATGATGCTTCTAGGTGAGGAATTACTTGATTTCTGCATTCCAGGTTACAGTCTTTTATAATCCACTATAAATAGGTAATTAGTATCTCATTATTACTACTAATATGATTAATTTCATGACTATTTTTTGTTAGAATTTAACTTAAAGTTTATTGAAAAAAAAAAACAATTTTAATATGTTAAAACCTAAAATTAACATTTTTCCAAAATTTTGAAATTATAATTATATGAAAAAAATTCTAATAACTATTTGCAATATTTGCAATAAATGTATATCATATAATTATGAACAGCAAATTCTGATAAAATCGAAAGTATATTTAAATAAATGTAATCATTTCATATTTCCAATGTTTCCATCAACTGTTGGATGTTTGCCCATGTGTTGGAGACTGTCAATGAAGAAAACATTTGTTTCTTATGACAAAAGATACATTTGAAGGCAAACTCCTATTTTTCATATGTAACATATGAGAAATATGAAATTAACTGAATGTAGATAAGTGGTAGACTGCTGTCAAGACCTCACATTGTCCTGTTCAAACGTGGCACATTTTTGTTTGCAACACAATCAGGTCTATATGTACATAAACCATATTATCTTATATTATATTATAAATATCGATATAAACAGTTTTTCTAATTTTTTAGTCCCTTACATTTAAGGAATCTCCTTTTAGCTGTTGTACAGAAACTTGTCTGAGGCTACTACACTGCTTAATGATGTTTTCTTTCTGGTCCATGAGTAATTTTGCCATGTAATGAAGGGTCCATCCATCACATTATTATGATTAAAGTTCAGTGGAAAGTAAGGCTTCTGCCATGAGTGTGTTTAGAAAATTCAGGCACAGATTTAACAGCTGATGCTGAAGAGATTTATTTACAAGCATGTACAGAAAAACACCTTAATATGAAATGGAAGCTAGAGGGTATTACAGTTCTTTGCTGTTGTTAGTAGTTGCATGAAGTTTTCATATTTTTGTGTCTGTTGCAGAATATAAAAGCACACTGCAGGCCATTTAAAACAGTGCTAAACTGAAGCTTATACTGCAGTCATGTTATGCTGGGAAATATTTACATTGTAGCATTAATCCCAAAGGACACACAAATAATAAATACTACCACACCATCTCTTTCAGGAACAAAAAATAAGAGGCACTTGGGGAAAAAACAGATCATGAAAACCTCAGAAATGGATGGAGGCTACATCTGAATGTGACAGTAGTAATTATATATAAATACTGAATACAACAAAGAGTCTGTAAAAAATGTTGAGATTTCTAAGGTAAGGTTAAACATGCATTTACTGAAAACACGAAACATTTGTATGTACGAGAAAGTACAGATCATGAAAGTAATGTAATAATATAGGTCAAGATAGGCTTTTTTAATAGCATACTAAAGCCTGGCAAATATAACAAGAAGAGCAACAGAAGGCCATGCCAAGAGGCAAAGGAAGCTATGTAAAACTAGTGACATGTAATACAAATAATCATGACTTATTGGCTTGTGACCAGGATGATAAAATAAATAATAATAATAATAATTATTATTATTATAGTCTGTCAGTCTAAAGAGGAAGGTACATAGAAAAATAAAAGAAATTAGACAAGACAAACTGAAGTTAACAAGTATGTATAAAACTCAGAATTTAAGAAAGGGCATTACAATATTGCAAGAGATTCTAATCTGATATAATGTTACAACATTTCCTACAACAAAGTAATTGCAGAAGCAGCATCAGATATTATAACACAGACTTAGTTTTCTACTGGAAGGACCAGAGTTCAGGGCTGAAATGCGCTGTTGCAGTTTCATCATGAGCCATAAACTGATTTTTTTTTTTGTACATACACACACACACACACACACACACACACACACACACACACACACACACACACACACACACACACACTCATCATTTTAGCTGATCTACACAATAAAACTGGACTTTGGCTGTATTGCAGGAGAACAATTCTAAAATGACATACATCTGCTGTTTACAGTACAGATACTTTCTCTGCAAATCAAAATGTGTCAGTTTAAGTAGGATATTGTGAGGTCCTGACACTTGTATGTCAGTTGTCTGCCTCTAGTTAAAACAATAATATATTTGCATGCTAAGTACTTTTACAGCTGCTAGCAGTGGGCTTACATTCTTAAAATAATGAGAGCAATAAGCCCACAAAGATGAATAACTTCATACATAGCTAAGGCCAAAACAATATTTTGTGAGTGTGATGGCGCGGGATGCACAGCCACAATTATTGCCCAAGAGCCAATCTTCTAAATTAATTCCTCCCCATGTGGATACCCATCACGCACAGAAAACACAGTGTTTATCTCTCTTTCACAATTTTTCTCTGCTCTTATCACATCTCTTATCATTATATTACAGTCATGCCAAAACCACCATACACTTACTGCAATCTGAGGTCCCATTTCTACATGGGCGTATGAAATTTTCCCACCTCATTACTTACCACACCATTCAACTGCCCATTTGACATAATCTGAATGGGTGAGAAAGTATACATTTGTTAATTCAAGCCATCCCCCAGGACAATGTGCCTGTTATTATACTACATGCTAATTAAACATGGTCAGTATGTCCACTTTTAGTGATCTTAATAGACATATTGTATTGTAAATTATAAACTCTATAACATCAATATTAGTGCAGAAAAGTTTAAAAGTCACTCTACAGGATTATAATACTTATTTTCATTTTAAGTATCCATTTTATTCTCAAAACAATTTTTCTCTACCTTCATTTCATCTGAACAATTGCTAAGAACGTATATAGATTCAATGACAAATTTAAAGTGTATGCAAATTATTTTACTAATTTGCAATTCACTTCATTCTGTATTGAAAATGCCATTATCACATGAGCTAGCAATGGTGCTCATGAAAGAAGACGTTGTCTATCAGGTCCATCCTGATGATATGGTTACTTTGTCTTCATTCTGAAATCTAAGGCATGCACTCCTGCTCCTGAATGTTGTCATTGCAAAGTGGGTTTCCTAACGGTTGTCTGTTTGTTCATTTTTAACACTGTACAGGGTTTGTCATTGACTCATCCATCTCAGATGGACCTTCTGATTATTTCTGCAAGAAGAGAATAAGTGAATTTTGTACTCCAAGTCTGCTGCAATAAATGAATCAAATATGTAATAGAGAAACAAAGCACAAATAAGAAACGCTACACAAATTTGCTAGTTACTTGCTTTTTTGCCAGAAAGTTCCCATTTTTGCTGTTGGTTATTCTATAGAAGCCTTGTCTTCCTCACCATTTTGAGGCAACTATCAATGCATGTTTATTTCTCTGCAGTACTTCCATGAAAAATATTGTTTTAGAAATGCTACTTTTCCAACTCTTTGGAAGTTTAAACATTGGACTGGATTACAGCAGGTTAATAAGATGTTTGCTTTTTGAAGCCATGGTAATGTTCATCTGACTAAGAATTAACAGTGAAGATGTATACTGACATTTCCTACTAAAATACTTTTCATAATATTCTGTCATACAAACATGAGCCTATCAGTCTGTAATTGCTGCACTTGGTTTGTATTGGCAGTACCATGGATATAACCCAGCCTTTTAAGGCTCCTTTCACTTTTGAGTAGACAGATTTTGCATTGTCATCAGCAATTCATTTATAATAATTCAGTGAGGATGCTTTCTCAAGTTATACTATTACTTCAATCTGCTTTAGAACCTTTAGACGCATAGGAGCCAGATCAAGGATCAGATTTCCTTGAACTCCCTATCACTGGTCACTTTTTCATGTTTCCCATTTATATCGGCTGTAGCTTCCCACACTTGTGATGTTTCTTCTTCCTTTTGTCATAGATATTAGTGGTTCTGCTATAGCTTTAAATGTTAGACCAATGCTTATTTGTCAGTAGTGTTGCAAAGCAGTGAAATTCTGTCCTTATGCTCTCTGTTAAACTACAGGTGCAACCCAGTTGTCTAAGCCCATTCATTTAAGCACTACCTTGTGATCAGTCTTGTAATATAAGATATCATATGGTGACAGAAGAAGAGACACTGATTTTTCTGTTAGACCATATAGTGAACTGCTGTTAGAAGATTATTTCTCTAGCACCTGTATTCTTGCATGTTTTGCTATAATTTTAACTTAAATTAGCCATTTTGAAACTAATTCATGGGAAATATAAGAATTTCTATAATAACAGGATTTCTAATGGCACAGAAGGCAAAGTATAGAAACCCTCAAGGGCCTTCAAAACACCAAATAAAACAACAGTGCTTCTCTGTGGTATTTCTAGTTGTTTGACATGTTCAGTGAGGTACTCAACAAATGACCTAATCAGTTTTGAATATAAGAACGCAATGACCTCCACAGACCAGGATGACATACCTCTTACAATTTGCTGTACTAAGCAAAAGGATTTTCTGACTTTTGATGATTGAAACAGAGGAACTTATCAACCCGTGATCCAAGGTCCTTAACAACATTTTTATTTTGATGTGGGCTGTTGTATATTTTGAATGCTGAGCGGAGGGGTTCTCCACCATGTTACAATTCTACGGTTCTTCACATTTGTTCTGAGCCAATTTTCAGTACAGTAGTTATTTAAATGTGAAGGTTCTCACTAAAAGGTTAGCGTATCAGAGGGGAGAATTTAGAACAATTTTCAGCTTTTGGGTTGTATTTTCGGCACTCTGCCAAATAATGAAATGCTGTTTACATTGCTTTTTGGTCACGCAGTATAAATTCTCCTAAATTCTGTCATGTTGTTACTTTCCAGTTATATAAAGTATGAAAAATGGAGGTTTTGCTTATTTTGTCTTTTTAATTAGTTTGATGTATGTAACATGACTCCCTGTCTTCCACAACAGATGCTCATCATCAGTTTATATGGTTCACGGTGAGTTCACTTTAATCTCCAGCATCCAAGGGGCTGTATGGTAGCTTGTATGAGAACATCAAGCTGTGGGTTCTGTCAGTAGTTTGTCTGCTGTTTCATTTCAAGTAGAGTACCCTGAAATAATTCAAGGGAGTGATTTTCCACATGCTGCAGGGGCAAAAGATATTAAAGTGCAATGTTAAATACGTATTCAATACTTTTAACCTTAGGGAGAGGAAAAAACGGTTTAGCTGAAATGATAAGTAATCTTCAAGCATGTTGTCAGACAAAGGAAATTTTATATTATCTATAAATCAAAGAACTTCAGAAAAAAATTAACACATTTATTAAATTATCACTTAAGGCATTGAGAAGCATACAGTAAAAAAAAGAAAACTAAGTATTTTAACATTTTTCCATTCAATACAAAATACATCACATATATTTTCTTTGCTACTATTATCAGTCCAACATTACAAAAAATTGCTGAATACCTGCTTTAAACCTCATTCCTCTTCCTCCTAAACATCATGCATGCATTGTTCCCTCTATGGAATTTTCTCCTTCCCATTTCTAAAGATCCATCTTCCAGTTCTTTTATCTCTTTTGTAATATTTAATACCTCAAATATAATTGATTTAGACTTTGATTTCCATTTTCTAGTGATTGTTTTTTTAGCAGCCAACAGAATTAAACTTAATAAGGCCTTACTATATTTAAGCAATTCAGATCCTGTATTCTAACTCAAAAGAATAATTTCCTTATTTAAAGCCAATTGCTCACCCAGTATTTCTGACAGAGTACTATGTATGGAATTTTTAAAATATCCAAAGGACACTTGCGAAAAACCACTGAAAGTAACAAAAGAACAGCCGAGGAGTAATAAAAAAATCCCAGTTCTTTATTGTAAGCGCTTTCGTTCATCTATACTGTACAAACTATACAATGAACTTCTTCAGACAAAACTCTACCCAACATTCAATGCCTTATATAAGGCTAATTAGTTAATAAGTTAATAAAACAATTAACAAGCATCCTCAAATTGATCAAACTGTTAAGTGCTATTCCAATAATCTTCCCATACAGTTCAATCCCAGACTTTGTATTTAACTGCCTATTCTATGGATGCAAAAAATATCAAGGATATTATCATTAAAAATTGGGTCCTTGTTATGGAAGATAGTACTGTGTACAGAAATTTGGGTAGAAAGCCCAACATAACATATAGGAGAGGCCCAAATCTGAAGAACATACTAGAATGTCAGACCACAATACCTAAAAGCAGTTGGGGTATGAAAAAATGTGGCAGATGCCACCAATGACAATTTATAAAGGTAGGGAACTGTTTTAGTATACACAAAATCTACAGTGTAAAAGGAAGATTTAATTGTGAGACAACAGGGATAGTTTACCTTTCCCAATGTCAGCAGTGCCAAGGTTTCTACATAGGAAAAACAGAATGGGCACTTAAACAGAGGATTTACGAACACCAAAACCAGATTGGCAAGATGTCAACTACCAATGCTTTGGCAAGGCATCTTATAGACAATCCAACACATAAATTCCATTTTATTATCACGGATCAAATAAATAAAAATATTAGGGGTGGTCCATGAGAACTGAATTTGGAAGAATGTGAACTATTATGGCAGTTAAGAACCAATGCCCATGTTCCACCAGGGCTGAATGAATTTAGTTCAATTAAATGCATGCTAAAGGTAAAATCATTTGATAGGTAATATGTAGTATGAAATGTGTATACATCTATTCTGCTACATTTTACTATGATAATACCACTCAATTTAAGTAGCAATTTTCTATATAATATATAATGTATGATATTATTTTTTAAAAAAAGGGGGTCAAAGTTGATTCGCTCTTTTAGCTTAACATCTAGATAGGAAGTGGAGGCTGTTTATGATTGCATTGTCTACAGACACAATGTGATAATACATACATACATTTTAGTATGGTTTATATTTGTCTTATTTTTGTTTGTGTTATATAAGGAATTACAATGTTGAAATTTCTTTGTGCTTTTTAGCATTTTAAACATTTGTAATGGCATTTCTTATAGCACTTAACATTTTGATCAATTTGAGGAAGCTTGTTAATTGTTTTATTAATTTATTAACTAATTAAGAGCCTTATATAAGGCAGTGAATGTTGGGTAGAGTTTTGTCTGAAGAAGTTCATTGTATAGTGTGGATGAACGAAAGTGCTTACAATAAAGAACTGGGATTTGTTTAGCACTCCTTGGCTGAATTTTTAAAATATGCCAACTGATTATACTCCCAAAAAATATGTTCCCAGTACCTCTTTCTTCTCCGCCACACCTCCAACATTTGCTATCTACCTCAGGAAAAATTCTTTGAAGCCTACTTGGGGTATAAAATACCTCTGCGAACACTTCCAAGTAAAGATCCTAAACCTTCTGGACTTGGTTGCATACCTGGGAGCATACATATGTTTTCCCATTGCTTTTTTGTAAATTGCTTTTCCAGTCTCTCTTCCCACTCTTTTCTAAGCTCCTCTGATTGATTCTTATAGTTATCATGCAATATTTTATATGCCCTACTAATTATCCTTTTCATCAGCTGCTTCTGTTCTAGATTTAGCTAAAAAGTCTGCCAGAGCAGATCATTCACTTAAAATTCCCCTATCCTTTCTCTTTGCTGTACTCTGAGATCAAGCCTTGGTAGGGAAGGCAGTTTCTGGCCTGCAATCACTCTATTACTTTTCCTGCTTGAGTTCTTTGCTCCCAATATCTTGGCTGTTTTGCCAGGTTTCTCCAGTAAATCCCACCCCCCTTGCCTATTTTCTGTACTCCTACTTGCAGTCATCCCTATTGGCAAAATCTCCTTTCTCCATTCTTGTATAGGCTTAGTTCTTAGAATACTTTCTGCTGTTTCATGAATGTAGTATTCTGTATGGTTGTTATTATACTCCTTAAGGATCTGCATCCACAATCCCACTATCTCTTTATTTCTTGAACTTCCCCCTCACTTCATCATCTTCCCTTAGAATTATAACCTTCTGCTTGTGTTGTGCATATGAGCCTTAGCTGTGTAGCTCTAAAATCTCCCCTGCAATCAGGTAATCCTAACACCTTGTTCTATTGGGAGGATCAACTTATCCAACTAAACTCTTCTCCTCTTTCCCTCCCAGATAACTTTCTTCAATTCCTTATTAATTATTGTCCACAACTTCTCTTTGAGTTGATAAAAGTATGCCTGACCCACATACAAGACTAAAGGGACAAAAAACATTTTCACTGCTTGTTAACTTAAGAAAATGTTGATACTTACCTAACTGAGCTAACTAGAGTTAACTACTATGGCTTTTGTTATTTGTACGACTAATTGTCTTTGGCATTTTGTTTTAAACTGGGAGGCAGATTATTGAGAGTGTCTGAGTTAATGCTGGAAAAAAGTACTGTATCGTTGCAGGCAAGAGAATTCATTAATTTACAAATAAAGAGCTGTTTGAAGAGTTTGCAATGCTTAAAAAAGTCTGATTTTGTGGCTAAATAGAGATTACAAGCTGATAAGTACAACATATTTAAAAATGACACCACAGTTCAATACAGCTTTGCTTGTGTACATAAGATCATAGAAGGAAAACATCATGTTTTAACTTCAGTGTTTGCACTAGATGTTATTGCAGGCCTGTCGTAAAGCATTGTAAAACATTTAAATCAGCATGCAGATTATGTAGTACCTTTTGTCATTTTGTTGAGATATGTAAACCAGAAATAATGTGCTAGGAGATCCATACATATTGCTTGACTTGTGTGCACACAGTATTGTTCATGGTACATATGTTACAAGCCATATAAAACAGAAACATGCTAATGATATGGCATGAACACTGTAGTGGAAGAACAATTTAGTACACTAAACTCCCACTTTGTTAGAGGCCACAGTTGGTAACAGTACTTTATAGTTTGTGTAGCCCATCATCATTGCTACTGTACAGATAGTGCAAATGCACTGCTGCTGTATTCACAACCATACCTGTATATGTATTACAAATGGTACCAAATACATTACTTCTAATCAGTCCAGTTCAGGACAATCACATATATACAAGTTACTCAAATGCACAGATTACTGGAATGAAATGCTAAGCAATAACATACCAAATCTTCAAAGCAGTGGTGGACTTGCTCCAAGCTCAGAATCCTTCACTTCAGGCTGGATACCTCACTGAAGGAGGGTCTCTGTGTTCATCAGTGGCAGTGACTAACATTGAGCAGCTTCCCTGCCCCCCGGAGAGGTGGTTACTGACTTGAAACTGTAGTTTTATTGGCCACTAGGGGTCATTTCCATAACTCCTTCATCTTCCTCTCTTAAAACCTAGTTGCCTCGTGGTTTGAGCGTCTTTTCAGGCTTGTTGGCTGTTGGTGAAGCACCCTCCAAGAGGAAAAAACACTGAGAGAAGAAGGGAACCACTTTTGAGATTTTAAGTATTTTTTCTCTGTTTATTTGCTAAGTTTTTCTGCATAGCTGCCTAGCTTGAGCATTTTCTGGCTTGTTAAACTTGATTTCTGTATTAGTAGCTGTATTTAGAGCACAACCAAAAGCTGTTTGCTAAATTTCCTGTTTGCACTTAATTTTAAATCGTTTTTTCTTAAAACTTGCATATTTTCTGTCCTTGACCTAGCACTCTTGTGTTGGGTCATTTACTGCACTTTTATAACTTGATATTACTTGTGAACCTCTGCTATCTCTGTAAAAAACAAAAACAAAAAAAAAATCTTGCTTTTTTCCCACTTTTCTGAGAGTTAAAAAAGTTCAGTTACAGGCTTGCTGTTCCTGAACTGTTTGAAAGTTTCTGTGAGGCCATTTTTGCTTGGGCTGAAGGAGGGTCTCTGTGTTCATCAGTGGCAGTGACTAACATTGAGCGGCTTCCCTGCCCCCCGGAGAGGTGGTTACTGACTTGAAACTGTAGTTTTATTGGCCACTAGGGGTCATTTCCATAACTCCTTCATCTTCCTCTCTTAAAACCTAGTTGCCTCGTGGTTTGAGCGTCTTTTCAGGCTTGTTGGCTGTTGGTGAAGCACCCTCCAAGAGGAAAAACGCTGAGAGAAGAAGGAGCCACTTTTGAGATTTTAAGTATTTTTCTCTGTTTATTTGCTAAGTTTTTCTGCATAGCTGCCTAGCTTGAGCATTTTCTGGCTTGTTAAACTTGATTTCTGTATTAGTAGCTGTATTTAGAGCACAACCAAAAGCTGTTTGCTAAATTTCCTGTTTGCACTTAATTTTAAATCTTTTTTTCTTAAAACTTGCATATTTTCTGTCCTTGACCTAGCACTCTTGTGTGGGGTCATTTACTGCACTGTTATAACTTGATATTACTTGTGAACCTCTGCTATCTCTGTAAACAACAAAAACAAAAAAAAATCTTGCTTTTTTCCCACTTTTCTGAGAGTTGAAAAAGTTCAGTTACAGGCTTGCTGTTCCTGAACTGTTTGAAAGTTTCTGTGAGGCCATTTTTGCTTGGGCTGAAGGAGGGTCTCTGTGTTCATCAGTGGCAGTGACTAACATTGAGCAGCTTCCCTGCCCCCGGAGAGGTGGTTACTGACTTGAAACTGTAGTTTTATTGGCCACTAGGGGTCATTTCCATAACTCCTTCATCTTCCTCTCTTAAAACCTAGTTGCCTCGTGGTTTGAGTGTCTTTTCAGGCTTGTTGGCTGTTGGTGAAGCACCCTCCAAGAGGAAAAACGCTGAGAGAAGAAGGGAGCCACTTTTGAGATTTTAAGTATTTTTTCTCTGTTTATTTGCTAAGTTTTTCTGCATAGCTGCCTAGCTTGAGCATTTTCTGGCTTGTTAAACTTGATTTCTGTATTAGTAGCTGTATTTAGAGCACAACCAAAAGCTGTTTGCTGAATTTCCTGTTTGCACTTAATTTTAAATCGTTTTTTTCTTAAAACTTGCATATTTTCTGTCCTTGACCTAGCACTCTTGTGTGGGGTCATTTACTGCACTGTTATAACTTGATATTACTTGTGAACCTCTGCTATCTCTGTAAAAAACAAAAACAAAAAAAAATCTTGCTTTTTTCCCACTTTTCTGAGAGTTAAAAAAGTTCAGTTACAGGTTTGCTGTTCCTGAACTGTTTGAAAGTTTCTGTAAGGCCATTTTTGCTTGGGCTGAAGGAGGGTCTCTGTGTTCATCAGTGGCAGTGACTAACAATGAGCAGCTTCCCTGCCCCCCGGAGAGGTGGTTACTGACTTGAAACTGTAGTTTTATTGGCCACTAGGGGTCATTTCCATAACACCTTCATCTTCCTCTCTTAAAACCTAGTTGCCTCGTGGTTTGAGCGTCTTTTCAGGCTTGTTGGCTGTTGGTGAAGCACCCTCCAAGAGGAAAAAACGCTGAGAGAAGAAGGGAGCCACTTTTGAGATTTTAAGTATTTTTTCTCTGTTTATTTGCTAAGTTTTTCTGCATAGCTGCCTAGCTTGAGCATTTTCTGGCTTGTTAAACTTGATTTCTGTATTAGTAGCTGTATTTAGAGCACAACCAAAAGCTGTTTGCTGAATTTCCTGTTTGCACTTAATTTTAAATCGTTTTTTTCTTAAAACTTGCATATTTTCTGTCCTTGACCTAGCACTCTTGTGTGGGGTCATTTACTGCACTGTTATAACTTGATATTACTTGTGAACCTCTGCTATCTCTGTAAAAAAACAAAAACAAAAAAAAAAATCTTGCTTTTTCCCCACTTTTCTGAGAGTTAAAAAAGTTCAGTTACAGGCTTGCTGTTCCTGAACTGTTTGAAAGTTTCTGTGAGGCCATTTTTGCTTGGGCTGAAGGAGGGTCTCTGTGTTCATCAGTGGCAGTGACTAACATTGAGCAGCTTCCCTGCCCCACGGAGAGGTGGTTACTGACTTGAAACTGTAGTTTTATTGGCCACTAGGGGTCATTTCCATAACTCCTTCATCTTCCTCTCTTAAAACCTAGTTGCCTCGTGGTTTGAGCGTCTTTTCAGGCTTGTTGGCTGTTGGTGAAGCACCCTCCAAGAGGAAAAATCGCTGAGAGAAGAAGGGAGCCACTTTTGAGATTTTAAGTATTTTTTCTCTGTTTATTTGCTAAGTTTTTCTGCATAGCTGCCTAGCTTGAGCATTTTCTGGCTTGTTAAACTTGATTTCTGTATTAGTAGCTGTATTTAGAGCACAACCAAAAGCTGTTTGCTAAATTTCCTGTTTGCACTTAATTTTAAATAGTTTTTTCTTAAAACTTGCATATTTTCTGTCCTTGACCTAGCACTCTTGTGTGGGGTCATTTACTGCACTGTTATAACTTGATATTACTTGTGAACCTCTGCTATCTCTGTAAAAAAACAAAAACAAAAACAAAAATCTTGCTTTTTCCCACTTTTCTGAGAGTTAAAAAAGTTCAGTTACAGGCTTGCTGTTCCTGAACTGTTTGAAAGTTTCTGTGAGGCCATTTTTGCTTGGGCTGAAGGAGGGTCTCTGTGTTCATCAGTGGCAGTGACTAACATTGAGCAGCTTCCCTGCCCCCTGGAGAGGTGGTTACTGACTTGAAACTGTAGTTTTATTGGCCACTAGGGGTCATTTCCATAACTCCTTCATCTTCCTCTCTTAAAACCTAGTTGCCTCATGGTTTGAGTGTCTTTTCAGGCTTGTTGGCTGTTGGTGAAGCACCCTCCAAGAGGAAAAAACGCTGAGAGAAGAAGGGAGCCACTTTTGAGATTTTAAGTATTTTTTCTCTGTTTATTTGCTAAGTTTTTCTGCATAGCTGCCTAGCTTGAGCATTTTCTGGCTTGTTAAACTTGATTTCTGTATTAGTAGCTGTATTTAGAGCACAACCAAAAGCTGTTTGCTGAATTTCCTGTTTGCACTTAATTTTAAATCGTTTTTTTCTTAAAACTTGCATATTTTCTGTCCTTGACCTAGCACTCTTGTGTGGGGTCATTTACTGCACTGTTATAACTTGATATTACTTGTGAACCTCTGCTATCTCTGTAAAAAACAAAAAACAAAAAAAAAAATCTTGCTTTTTTCCCACTTTTCTGAGAGTTAAAAAAGTTCAGTTACAGGCTTGCTGTTCCTGAACTGTTTGAAAGTTTCTGTGAGGCCATTTTTGCTTGGGCTGAAGGAGGGTCTCTGTGTTCATCAGTGGCAGTGACTAACATTGAGCAGCTTCCCTGCCCCCCCGGAGAGGTGGTTACTGACTTGAAACTGTAGTTTTATTGGCCACTAGGGGTCATTTCCATAACTCCTTCATCTTCCTCTCTTAAAACCTAGTTGCCTCGTGGTTTGAGTGTCTTTTCAGGCTTGTTGGCTGTTGGTGAAGCACCCTCCAAGAGGAAAAAACGCTGAGAGAAGAAGGGAGCCACTTTTGAGATTTTAAGTATTTTTTCTCTGTTTATTTGCTAAGTTTTTCTGCATAGCTGCCTAGCTTGAGCATTTTCTGGCTTGTTAAACTTGATTTCTGTATTAGTAGCTGTATTTAGAGCACAACCAAAAGCTGTTTGCTGAATTTTCTGTTTGCACTTAATTTTAAATCGTTTTTTCTTAAAACTTGCATATTTTCTGTCCTTGACCTAGCACTCTTGTGTGGGGTCATTTACTGCACTGTTATAACTTGATATTACTTGTGAACCTCTGCTATCTCTGTAAAAAACAAAAACAAAACAAAAAATCTTGCTTTTTTCCCACTTTTCTGAGAGTTAAAAAAGTTCAGTTACAGGCTTGCTGTTCCTGAACTGTTTGAAAGTTTCTGTGAGGCCATTTTTGCTTGGGCTGAAGGAGGGTCTCTGTGTTCATCAGTGGCAGTGACTAACATTGAGCAGCTTCCCTGCCCCCCGGAGAGGTGGTTACTGACTTGAAACTGTAGTTTTATTGGCCACTAGGGGTCATTTCCATAACTCCTTCATTTGTCCTCAGAGGAGTGGTTTAAGGCAGTAACTTGTAGTTTATTGGCCATTTTGGGTCATTTCCTGTCTTTTCCAGCCCCCTGCTATAAAGCACGCTTTAGCGCGATTTAGCCCGATTTAGCGCTGAGTTGCTACCGTTGCACACTAGGGCAGCAGCGCCAGAGGTTAAGCAGGTTTAAACTATTCGGGCTACCTAAAGTCCACTCTTCAAATTTTCCCTTAAAACTACCTTCCTCGAACTATACTACTGATCTAATCAGCTTATCCTATAATTAAAAAGATCATCTCTACTTGACTCCAAGTAGACTATTCTCTATCTGTTAAACGTAGCACTTGCTCCTACAGTACTTATTACCTTGATACGGCACTCTTGTCATAGATAGTACCCCAAAAGGCAACCCCCATTTCTCGGTCACCCACGTCCCCGGAATCTTTTTAAAGTTTTTTGTCTATTCCTTCTAGCATGTCGAGGGTTCAGTTGCTAGTGTCCTCTCCTGCTCAGCTGGTTAACCTGGGAATATTGAGGCAATGTTACAATTGCCTCATGTACACAGACAACCCTCTCCTCCTCCCACAAAACACAAATACATGCGAGAGATGCAACTATATGGCCAAACTGGAGGCTGAGCTCTCTCAACATAGGACTGGCAAGACCAGTCAGGAGGAGAAGGTTACCACACACACTATAGACCCAGTCTCACATAGTACCATTACAACCTCAAATCATACACATAAACACACAAAGACATACTCGGAGGCTCTGATCAAAAATCTACCAAAACAGCAGAGGCCACCAAAGCAGACACCCAAACAACCACCACCTCAGAACACAACACCTGCAACACATAGACCTCACAGTCAGAGTGTCAAACAGTCACAGCCCTTAAGGCCAAACACAATGCCAGACACACTAGTCATTGGTGACTCCATAGTCAGACACACTGACGTCCCGCCACCAGACTGAGTAAGGAGAAGGTCACAGTAAACTGCCTGTCGGGCGCTAGAATCCGCCACATAACGCAAGCACTCAGGTCTCTCAACAGCAGGTACAAATATGACTCAGTCATTGTCCACGCTGGTGTAAACGACCTGAGACGTACCTCCTTGGACTACATGAAAAGAGACATTGAGGAGCTCTCTGATTATGTAGCCCAGGCAGGTATGACCCTGACCTTGAGCAGTATCCTACCTTCACCAAGAATGATGCCACAATACAGAGATAAGATGATCAGCTTTAACAATTGGCTTAAACACTGGTGTCATTCAAAGGGGATCCAGTGTCTGTCTGCCTGGGATGACATGCTGGACAAGCCACGCTGCTCAAGGGACGGCTTGCACCTGTCACCCTGGGATTCCGGATATTGGCAAAGGCTCTTGCCACCCCATAGTGCCTTTTTAGGCAAGGCTCAAATTCTAAACCTACCACCCTAGAACACAAAAAGGAAAAAACTAAGGGTAATGCTGCTCAATGCCAGAAGTCTAAATCTCAAAATGCACGCACTCGAGGCCCTTCTCAGTATGGAGAACATTGATGTCTGTGCTGTGACAGAAACCTGGTTCAAGGCTCCTGAGAGCACCCCAGCGCTATCAGGTTTTACCTCATATCATGCGTTCCGCCCCAAAATCCGGACAATACCAAGAAAGGAGGGGGGGTATCCATATTTATCAAGGACACCCACACCTCAAGACTGGTGGCAACGCACGATGCATCGGAGACCATCCAGGTGCAATTAACCATAGGCAAGACTGCTCTGCAAATTGTAGCATGTTACAGGCCACCCTCACAAACTCAGGAACCTCACATGGCCTTCCTGAAAACACTAGAGGGATAAATGTATCACCAAACACCATCATACTAGGTGACTTCAATTACCCTAATATAGACTGGGAACACTACTCAAGCCCAAACACCCTAGCCCAAAAGTTCCTGGAATTCATAAACTCAAATGCCATGGAACAACTAGTCACCATCCCCACAAGAGGAGATAACATACTTGATCTCATCATCACGAACATGGGAGCACAATGTTCAACACCGGAGGTGTACCCTCACTGGTGAGATCAGACCACAAACTAATCTCGCTGGAGGTCCTCATCCCACCCCACCTGAAATAAAAAGACCACAGTAAAGAACTTCTCAAAAGCCGACTTCACACTTCTAAAGACTAGTGTGGTCTCCTTTAAGGCCCCAGAGCCATGGAAAACAGTACTCAAGCTGCTGAATCACTTACAAATGCCTTCTACCAGCACCTGCAGGACTGCATGGATAAGGCAATCCCAAGCAAAACAAAGACTCTTTGTACCAAAGGCAAGCGTCCAGTCTGGTGGACCCCAGCCATAAACAAACTCTACAACAAAAGGAGGAAGCTACTACAAGATAGAGCAAAATCCTTAAAAGGTAAGACACCCTTGATCACTATAAGTAAAAACTAAGAGCTCTCATAAAATCATCCAAAGCAAATTTCGAGAGAAAAATAGCTAAAGACTCAAAAGACAATCATAAGGCCTTCTTTAGCTATGTTAGAAACCTGGGAGGAAACTCCCAGATATGCTCAGAGCTAGTTCAAAATGATGTGAAGATTACTGATCCTACAGACATTGCCAACATACTGGCTGACAGGTTCAGTGCAAACTTCTCCCCTCCCCAAAAGGAGAGATATCTATACCAAACGATTGCAGCCCCCAAACATCTCCAGCCCAAGTGAGAACTGCTCTCTCCAAAGCAAAAACACAGCATCCATGGGACCTGATGGTGTCCCCGGCTGTGTGCTCCATGAACTCAATGAGGAATTAAACCCACAGCTAGGACAGCTGTTTAATCAAAGTCTTACCTCTGGATACGCACCCAGGAGTGGCGCACTGCAACTGTGGTACCACTTCACAAAGGCGGTGCCTCCACCGACCCTGGAAATTACCGCCCATTAGCTTGACAAGCCTTATCTCCAAAGCCATGGAGAGGATCATAATGGACCTCATAAATAAAGACATAGGGAATTTGCAGACTTTGGATCCAACCCAGTTTGGCTTTGTCAAAGGCAGATCATGCCTTTTAAACTTGGTTGACTTTTTGAAACAGTCACCAAAGCCATTGATGAGGGAAAGG